>NC_045967.1:4806159-4946159 GCF_010909765.2 Amblyraja radiata | reverse complement strand
TAATTTGAAGGAAAATACAAACTGATTTACATACAGTAGCTGACAAAGCAGATAGAAATGACCTACTAAATATAAGAATACATAAAAAGCTGGAGTAACTCAATGGGTCAGACAGCATCTCTGAGTAAAAGGAATAGGTGATGTATCGGATCGTGACCCTTCTTCAGAATTTCAACCCGAATTTCAGTCTCGTAGTTCAGCATTTCAGTCTCAACCCGAAACGTCACCTATTGTTTTTCTCCAGGGATTTTACTGAAGGTTTTACTTGCTCACCAGCCCTTCCCTTCCCTCCTTTACGACATTGTGAACCCAGTAGATACGATGGAGCAGATTGTGGGTAATGCAGCCCGGGCCTCACCGCCATGTTGTCTCTTGTTTCTTGACCATAAGAAGCAGTGATCAGATCTAGACACAGACAGCGAGACTGGCGTGAGACAAGCTCACCTTTGCAGGTAGGAGGTCGATGTGAGTAGGGTCAGGACCTTCATGACTTCTTCACCCGCACATTACAGCATGGAAGTGGGGACCAAGCTGGGAGTCACAAGGTGCACATCAGAACTTTGCTTCTATCCTCCATTCATCACCGAACCTGGATGGAAAAAGTCAGCAAAGGTAAGTGATATTTTTTTTTTTTAATTTTAAATAATTCACTTTAGGTAAGTATTTCTAATTAATTTTATCTTTCAGTTTCCCTTTATTTGCATTATTATTTAAACATACCTCTGTAGCGGCACCTGCTGGTGCTCACAGGTAGTCGAACCCTGCGGTCGGGTGCCTCGGACATGTCTCTGGGGAGGGGTTGTGTTTCGCGCGCTTTCTGGGCGCTGCCCCTTCAGTCGCAATGGACCACCGTTGTGGCTGGATCTGTTTATTGGTTGTGTTGAGATACTTCGTCAGTTCACTTGGTTAATAAACTCGTATGAACAATCGACTCTCGTCTCATCCGCCAAACCTCAATCATTTTTACATATCTCTTGCTATCTGAAATATCTAGACTGTTGAAAAGGTCTTTGACAACACGGTGTAAGGAGCAGTGGGGAAGGCCGGGCATGAGCTCGGGATCTGCAACATGGCTAGATGCTAACGGCAGCAACAACAATACCTATAGGAGCTTGGCTACAAAATGGCGATACAGCCACAAGAGTAGCAAGGTGTGTGTGGTGATGGGGGCGAGTCTGTAATTGGGGCTGCATTTAGCACAATCTGCTCCATTGTATGAGGTAATGGCTGCATAATGTTATCAAGGAGTGGATGGACAGGAGAGCATGCAGAACCTTTATAGGCTTTTGCAATGAATATCAATATTAAATATCAAAATGTAGACAAGATTAAATGACAAGACAAATGAGGGTGGCACAGTGGTGTAGCGGTAGAGCTACTGCCTTACAGCCCCAGAGACCCGGGATCGATCCTGACTACAGGTGCAGCCTGTACGGAGTTAGTGCGTGCTCTCCGTGACCTACGTGGGTTTTCTCCGAGATCTTCGGTTTCCTCCTACACTCCAAAAACGTACAGGTTTGTAAGTTAAGTGACTTGGTATAAATGTCAAAAATGTCCCTAATGTAGTGTTAATGTGCGGGGAATGGTTGGCAGTGCAGACTCGGTGGGCACAAGGGCCTGTTTCCATGCTCTAAACTAAACTAAACTAAACTAAACTAAAGACTGGTTTGTCACAAAGCCAAAGCTTGGCAGATGCAACAATCCTGATCTATTTCAATGTGAATAGGTGTGACTGTGAGCAGGAAGGATAATGTAAAGCAGACAGAGACAAACTTACTCAACGGTTGGTGGGAAACAACATGGAAGAATGTGGCGAACTACTTTGGTGCACAAAACAGAAAACCAGAATGTTTTGCAAATTGTGTGGGTTGGGTAAGGTTGATGTTAATAGGGACCAAGTTATCATTGTACAGATTTTTCAAACTCAGTGTCTATGCACAGGTGTAGCATGCAATAAGGAAGAAAAGTGTTTTTGTTGCCCTTTATTACAAGGATTTGAGTGCAGAAGTAAAGTATGGCTGTTACATAGGGCCTTGGTGAGAACCCGGCTGGAATGTGTGTGTAGTTTTGGAGATGGTGGTGAAGAATCCCGTGTCTGGGTCCTGGGATAAGGGGCTTGCTGGGTGAGGACAGGTTGAGTAGACTGAGCCTGTATTCTCCAGAGCTTATTACAATGTGAATTGATCCCATCGAAACTTTCAAAACTAATCATGGTGGATGGAAGAATGATATTTCCATTGTCTTGAAAGGCAGGAACCAAAGGTCACAGTCTCCGAAGAAGGGGAAGGTCATTCAGAACTAAATGAAGAGACATTTCTTCACTTTTGTGAACACTGCCCAGTCCATCACCGGCTCTCACCTCCTCACCATCAAAGGGATTTACCGGAGTCGCTGCCTCAAGAAGGCAGCCAGCATCATCAGAGACGATCCTGGCCACACACTCATTTCACCCCTGCCATCGGGAAGAAGGTACAGGAGCCTGAAAACTGTAACATCCAGGTTCAGGAACAGCTTCTTCCCTACACCCATCAGGCTATTCAACACTACAACCTCAAATAAGCTCTGAACTACAATAGACTCTTATTGTTATTATTGCACTACTATTGTTTGTTTTTTGTGTGTACGTATGTGTGCAAGTGTATATGAACTTTTTTGTCTCTCTCGTTTATTATATTGTTTACATATTCTGTTGTACTGCTGCAAGTACGAATTTCATTGTTCTATCTGGGACATATGACAATAAAACACTTTTGACGACTCTCAGAGGGTGATGAATGTTTGGACTTTTTATCTGAGGGCCCTGAGGGCTGTGGGGGCACAGTCGTTGAGTTTATTCAAAACACATGCCCAAATTCACTGTTAATAGCTCGTTTTAATTTGACAATTATTGAGATATGTTATTGATGCAGAGCAGAGAAAAAAGCAGATCACTGTAAAACTTTCCAGGGTTCTAGTGGGATGGAGAATGTTTCTGTGAATTCCATAACGCCAGAAGCACAATAACAAAGTAAATGCGCAGATTAATTGCCCACTGTTAATTGTCCCTTGTGCATGTATGGGCAGTAAATCTGTGGGGAGCTACTGGGATTGTGGGGAGAATGAAAACAGATGGGATTATGATAGGGTTTGTGTAAATATGTGCATAACAATAGACAATAGACAATAGGTGCAGGAGTAGGCCATTCGGCCCTTCGAGCCAGCACCGCCATTCACTGTCATCATGGCAGATCATCCACAATCAGTACCCCGCCCTTGCCTTCTCCCCATATCCCTTGACTCCACTATCTTTAACAGTTCTATCTAACTCTATCTTGAAAGCATCCAGAAAATCGGCCTCTACTGCCTTCTGAGGACCACAGATTCACAACTCTCTGGGTTAAAAAGTGTTTCTTCATCTCCGTTCTAAATGGCCTACCCATTATTCTTTAACTGTGGCCCCTGGTTCTGCGCTCCCAACTTCAGGAATATATTTCCTGCCTCTTACGTGCCCAATCTCTTAATAATCTTATACTAGACTAAGTGGGATCCGTTCTGTCCCATGTTCACACGGGAGGGCTGGTCCCCCAATGCTATATTCCACCTCTCCACCAATTCCAATATTGGTGGCCAATAAGGGGAGGGGGCTTTCTGGAGCACTAGTATGGGTGTTGTGGACCGAAGGACAGGTTTCCAGAGTGCTAGTATGGACATTGTGGGCCGAATGGATTCTTGGGCTGGCAGCTCAGTCACTCAGGCCTAGTGGACTGGCAGCTCAGTCACTCAGGCCTGATGGGCTGGCAGCTCAGTCATTCAGGCCTGGTGGGCTGGCAGCTCAGTCACTCAGGGCTGGTTGGCCGGCAGCTCAGTCACTCAGGGCTATTGGGCTGGCAGCTCATTCGCTCAGGACTGGTGGGCTGGCAGCTCAGTCACTCAGGGCTGGTGCACTGGCAGCTCAGTCACTCACGGCTGGTGGGCTGGCAGATCAGTCACTCAGGGCTGGTGGGCTGGCAGTTCACTCGTGGCTATTCCTTGAAATTCCATTTCAAGCAGAGTGCAGGCCACCAAATTAAATTTCATAGCATTTCAGGCAGAGTGCAGGCCACCAAACTCAATTTCACAGCATTTCAGGCAGAGTGCGGGCCACCAAACTCAATTTCACAGCATTTCAGGCAGAGTGCGGGCCAATCAGCTGATCTCCAGATTTTTAAACACTCATAACTTTTTTATTTTTCATCGATCGGAAAAATCCTCAGGGCTTCCTCAGCAGAGGAGGACTGTGAGTAAGATGGCCAAAAACCATGGAGATATATCGTAGCGTTTTTCTAAAATCAATATGCAGTACAGAAAGGAAGTGGTCAAGATGAGACTTTTATTATTCAGATTCAGATTCAGATTCAGATTCAACTTTATTGTCATTGTGCAGTGTACAGTACAGACAATGAAATGCACTATATAGATGAAATATAGATGTTTCAATAAGATATCCTCTCATCCTTTTAAATTCCATGTATACAATCCCACTCTCTCAATAGCAAGAATGTCCTTCCTCAAATTTGGAGACCAAAACTGCACACAACACTCCAGGTGTGGTCTCACCAGGGCCCTGTACAACTGCAGAAGGACCTCTTTGCTCCTATACTCAACTCCTCTTGTTATGAAGTCCCACATGCCATTAGCTTCCTTCACAGCCTGCTGTACCTGCATACAAGGACACCCAGATCTCATTGCACTTCCCCTTTTCCTAACTTGACACCATTAAGATAATAATATGCCTTCCTGTTCTTGCCACCAAAGTGGATAACCTCACATTTATCCACATTAAACTGCATCTGCCATCCATCTGCCCACTCACCCAAACTGTCCAAGTCACCCTGCATCCTCAAAGCATCCTCCTCACAGTTCACACTGCCACCCAGCTTTGTGTCATCACTCTCTTCATTCGCATGGACTTGGTGGGCAGGAGGATCTCTTTCCGTTCCCTTGCTCCCTGACTCCATGTCCCCAGAACACGTCAAATCGACAGCTCAAAGACTACTTGTATAAACTTTAGAATTCGGATCACACTGTTCATCTTTTCCATCTTAACTCATTTGGTAAACCCTTTGCTGATACCTGCTCTCAATTTGAGAAATAAGACTTTTTTAAATCAGAAATTGAGCAGGGAGCTCCAAGTGTGCTGTGCCGACACGACACAAACATGTGAAAACATGTTTAAAACATTCTTTAAAACGTGCATAATAAAATTAGTTTTCCCTCCAAGTTTATTATTATTATTATTATTAAACTTTATTTCAGACTCAAGGTCCAGATAAGGGACAACATTACATAAAATACATCTCTATATAATTAAAAGTCTCATCTTGACCACTTCCTGTCTGCGCTGTATATTGATTTTAGAAAAAACGCTGCAATATATCGCTATGATTGCTATAAAACCCCAGTTGCCTGGACATGCCTCAGTCACTCTGCAAGATTGCAAAGGAGTGGCCACGACTCTAATTCTAAGCTGTGAATCAACTGTACTGTGAGTCTGCAATGTACATGCAATAAATGATTTATAAGTCCTTAATGAAAATGAAATGGAAATGCAATGAGCCGTTTGGCTTGGCCTGCCTTGTGCTTGAAACTGCAATGGCAGTGGAATTGATGTGGAAATGCAATGAGCTGCTTGGCTTGGCTTGGCCTCCCCTGTGCTTGAAACTGCAATGGCAGTGGAAGTGAAATGAAAAAGCAATCAGCTGTTTGGCTTGGCCTGCCCTGTGCTTGAAACTGTAATGACAATTGAAGTGAAATGAAAAGGCAATCAGCTGTTTGGCTTGGCCTGCCCTGTGCTTGAAACTGCAATGGCAGTGGAACTGAAGTGAAAATGCAATCAGGTGTTTGGCTTGGCTTGCCCTGTGGTTGAAACTGCAATGGCAATGGAAGTGAAATGAAAATGCAATCAGCTCTTCGACCTGCCCTGTGCTTAAAACTGCAATGGGAATGGAAGTGAAATAAAATAGTAAGATTAAACGAGAACTTACCAGTTTGAAGTTTGATCTGTATTTTATGAGGAGTTACGATGAGGGATTACGTGAAGAACCCGCTCAGTGCGCAGGCACGGCATACTTCCAAGCAGCGGTGTGGAATCACAGATAGACACAGTTATTTTGAAGTAAACATAGTAAAGATAAGGAGACATCAATTTATTAGTTTGATCCATATAATGAGGGTGGGAGCGGAGGGCACGTAATCCCTCATCGTAACTCCTCATAAAATACAGATCAAACTTCAAACTGGTAAGTTCTCGTTTAATCTTACTATTTTACTTCGGAGTCACGTGAGTGACTACGTGAAGATTTCAAAGCTCTGTGATTTCAAACCGTGTAACAGTTTCATTTCACTCACTGCCGAAGTTCTTGAGGGAGGAAGTGTTATCGTAATGAACCAATGAGTCTATTTGTAGAAAAACACAATGGTATTTTTTAAACAATAACAACAAAGAATTAAGTTGCTCCCCTGGGCTTAAATTAAATATTTGCAGTTCGTAAATCTTTACTGCAAATAAACCAGGTTTTGCCAACGGCTTATTATAACATTTCTGAACGGTCTTTTCCCTTCCCACCATCCTGCTGTAGCCAGGATGTGGTGTATAGGCATGTCCATTCTTTAGCCGTCGACATGGATGCTGCCCTGGTGGAATAAAATTTGTACATGTTAGTGTTTATCCCAGCAGTTTCTAGCACCTGCTTGAGCCATCTCGCAATGGTTTGGCTCGTACCCCACCATAAGGTTTTTGTGACTGACCCACAAGGCTTTTCATCTCCCTCGAATATTCTGGTTGTGTCTATGTAGGATAGTAGGTAGGTCATGGCACATAACCGTGGTTCTGGTGGGTAAGCCACGACTGGATTAGGTGTTCCTGGTCTGCTATGTTTGACCAGTCGCTGGATAACGACAGATCTGGTCTGGAGCTGTGATCATGTTGTCCAGTCGCAATAGGTGTAGTGACTGGACCCTCTGAGCAGATACAAGTGCCATCAACCTAAGCGTCTTTAGTGTAGCTTGCTCGAGGCCGGGGGATCTGGCTGGTGGCCATTCCCTGAGATATGTCAGGACCACACTGATATCCCAAATATGGGTATACCTGGGCTTAGGGCTTGATATTGTAAATGCCCTTCATCAGTTTTACCACCAGTGGATGGGATCCCATCACCTGTTGTCCTGGCGCTGGTTTGAGATAAGCAGAAAGAGCACTCTGCGCTGTGTTGATGGCACTGTAGCTGATCCCTACATCGTGGTGTAGATGGCCAGGAACTCCAGTATGTTGGTGGCTGTAGCTGTTGCGTATGTTGTCCATGTTTCCTGGCAGTACTTCTCCCTTTTTTGATGCTGGTTAAGTACTGCCTCTTGGTGGATGTTCGAAGGGATGCCGACATGGTGGTGATGGTTTGTTTGGACAATCCCAGTTCCAGGTAAGGTCTGTTCAAACTTGCAACCCTGACGTTTAATTTTCTCATGGCATGGGTGTTTAGCTTACCTGGTAGGTAAGTAGCTGATAGCCAAATATGTCTTTCGACACACCATTGCCAAATCATGTTGACCAATTTGTCGCATGATAATGATTTTATGCCACCCATATGGTTAATATAAGCCATCACCGTAGTATTTATCAATTTGTAACCGAACATGCAAGTGCTGCATATTAGATACATATGCTTTTAAACCATAAAAGGCGCCCAACATCTCTAGATAGTTAATGCCCAGTGTAAGTAGTAATGATGACTCTAGTTTAGTCCATCTACCATTTGTGCTGGATATGGAGTTAGTCGCTCCCCAGCCTTGAGCACTGGCATCTGTTTGAATAACTAAAGTAGGGTTAGTGATAAAGATAGGGCTGAAACTATGCCAAACGTTTTCTGCCCACCACTGTAGCTCTGATATTGCTTCAGTGGGTAAGTTCATGACACGATCATAGTGACCTGTATGTCGTTTTATTGCCCGTACCTTTGCTCTCTGTAAAATTTTTTGATAGTGCAAAGGTCCGAATTGTGTAGCCGGAAATGCTGCTACCATTTCCCCAATTACTCTTGCTACTTGTCGAATAGTTGGTCGCTCGTTGACCATTAATTTGTTGCATGATTGTGCTAATTCAACCATTTTTGCCTTTGGCAAGGTAACAGTCATATGGACTGAGTTAATTGTGAAGCCCAGGTAGTCCATGATAGTGGATGGCTTCAACTTAGATTTATCTGGATGTAGGACGAACCCGAGTTTCGAGGAGCTGTTTTGTAGCTGATACTGCTGCCACAGCCAATTCCATCGTTTTCCCTACTATGAGAATATCCTCCAGATATGCCATGACAATATGTTTTTGTTTTCTTAGTGAATAATCTTGGGCTGAAGTTCGCCCATAGAGCAATGCTTTGTACCATCCAGATAAATTTTAGGTATCTGCGATGATCCTTGTATATAGGTACTAGATAGTAAGCATCTTTAAGATAAATGCTTGCCATGAAGTGTCCTTTGGAATTCAGTTGTTTGGCAGTAACATATGTCTCCATTTTGAAATGTATATACTTAACAAATTTGTTTAGTGATGTTAAGTCAATGATGATGCGACAGACACCATCTTTTTTGGTTTTAGTGAATATATTCGATACAATTTTCAAAGGTTCATGTTTGGTCTTTTTGATGACCCCCTTTGTGATAAGTCTCACCAGTTCAGCTTGTCCCTCACGTTTCTCTTTGACGGAGGGAGAAATACCCTTTGGGGCCATTGTTGAACTGGCGGCGTTTTTTCTGACATGAATTGTATTTTATATCCTGTAATGTTGTTGAGTATATACTTGTCACTCGTGACCATACCCCATGCTTCTTTAAACAAGTGTAATCTCCCCCCTGTTAATAAAGCACCCTTATTCTCTATATGCTGGTAGGGACCAGACCCACCTACCTCCATGGTTATTGACGATTCTGTTTCTTCATTTTCCTGAAGATTTTGTTCTGACGTGCTGGCGATGTTGGGGGGAGGCGCATTTTCCAGAGGGTCCGCTGCGGGCCCTGATCTGAAAGATCTTTGGGGATAATGTGCGGACCCCAAGCGTTCACCAGTCCCATATTGCGGACGTCGACTGGTGGATGCCGTGGGGTGCTGCCACTTGGGTATCGGAGGTCTTGGTTTGCTCGTCCCGGGGCCTGCCCTCATTAGGCCGAAGGTTTTTGATGCTTCCTGCATCTCCTTCAGTTGTTATTGAAATCTTTCCCAAATGGCAGCGCGTCCGTCTCCGCAGCTGGGGCTTTACACAAGCCAGCAAATTTGGGATTGAGGGCAGGTCTTATGTTTCCCTCCTTCTCAAATTGTGTGGTACACATTAATGCCAGCACATCCTGCTGGCAGGTATCCATCTCCGTGGTCTCCACGGAACGAGCAAAGGCTGTGATGGCTGACGTCAGGAGCCTTAGGATCCGCTGTAGCTTGAGTTCTTGGGTCTGGATGTGTGACCCACATACCCCCAGATTTGGCTGTTGACACTTTTTACTTTGAGGGCCTCACCGTTTTCTGGTGCTGTGTTGTTTCAGCACCTCAGCGAGCACCTTTTCCAGTAATGGTTGATGCTGGCCGCCATTCTTGGTTCCAGCGGTGCTCCAGCCCGTGGGGTTGCTACAAGCGGTCCATCACACCCAACAGCTCTTCATGTTCCTGCACCCCTGGCATACTCCCGAATTCGTCCGCCTGCCCCTGTTCCAGACCAGCCCAGCCCTGGTCACCAATGCTAGCCTCCAGTAATGAGGGAGCAAAGGGCAGTGCATGAGGCACTGTGGAGGGGGTGCCTGACCTCCCTCCGCGAGAGCGCTCTTTCTGCGCATCTCGCTGGAGCTGCTCCAATTGCTGTTGGATGCAGCTCAGGCGGCTGTCTCTCCTCCATTTAGGTTGAGACATGTCCCCGTCCGACGAATCGGACGCCACCGGCCGGATGCCTGTTCGGATGGCTAGACATCCAGCCCGCAGTTCAGGCACTAGCGGGACTGGGCTCGGCGTGGTGATGGGGATAGCGGGGCGACCGGTTATTGTTCCTACCGCCTGTTGCTGCCCCCCGTGCAATGGAACGCTCCTCCGCTGGAGTCGAGCGGGGGACAGGTTCTTCTGGAGCTTTTGCCTTGTTGTAGCGAGAGCGCCGCTCAAGCAGCGCGTCTCGCAGGCACTTGCTCCGTGAGCCGCTCCAGCGGCTCAGGCGGCTCTCTCTCCCCCCGTGCGGGAGGAGAGACGTCCCGTCCGACATCGGGAACACCTGCCGGATGCCTCTCGAGTGGCTATGCGTCCAGCCCGCTGCTTCAGGTACTAGCGGGCTGGCCTCGGCACGGTGTCGGGGAATTACGGAACACCGGGTCGCTCCTACCGCCGTTGCTGCCCCCCTCCACAACGGGAAAACGGGGGACAGTTTTGTTCCAGAGCCTTTTTCTCTGCCTGTAAAAACACAAGCAGAAAAAGGCTCACCTGTAAAAGAAAACCCGACCTCAGGATACTCACCTGACGGTCCGGTTCATGCTGTAACGAGAGTGCCTAGCTCCCGTTGCAAGCCGCTGTTGCACTGCTGGCGTAATGCCGCGCCTGCGCACTGAGCGGGTTCTTCACGTAGTCACTCACGTGACTCCGAAGTAAAATTGCAATCAGCACTTCGGCCTGCCCTGTGCTTGAAACTGCAATGGCAATGGAAGTGAAATGTAAATGCAATGAGCTGTTCAGCCTGTCCCGTGCTTGAAACATTGGCCCTTGTGGCTAAGGGGATCAGAGGGTATGGAGAGAAGGCAGGTACGGAATACTGAGTTGGATGATCAGCCATGATCATATTGAATGGCGGTGCAGGCTCGAAGGGCCGAATGGCCTACTCCTGCACCTAATTTCTATGTTTCTATGTTTCTATGAAACTGCAATGGCAATGGAAGTGAAATGAAAATGCAATGAGCTGTTCGGCCTGCCCTGTGCTTGAAACAGAATCACTCTTTATTCGCCAAGTATGTTTTGCAACTTCCGTGGAATTTCATTGGCTAGGTCAGTCATACAATTAAAAGTAACAGATCACTTCAAAACCACATTTTAACATGAACACCCACCACAGCGACTCCTACACATTCCTCACTGTGATGGAAGGTGAAATAAAGTTCAAGTTCTTCCCTTAGTTCTTCCTCGGTCATGGGCCTCGAGCCCTCGTTGGCAGGATGATCTTAACTCCCATAGTCGGCGGCATTTGGGCCCTCCACGTTGAGGCGATCTGCTCCTGCATTGTGGAGATGTCAGATCCCCTGCATCAGATGATCGAACCTCGCGCCGGGGCTGGTGAACTTTCCATGACGTTGGAGCTCCCGACTCGGCCTCACCCGAGACTGCGAGCCCTTGATGTTGATTCCGCGGTGGTCGCGGTGGGAGCGATCGCAAGCAAGGGATCAGCTCTGATGTTAAGTCCACGCCCCGTGGTAGGGCTCACGACAGTCCGAGGAGGCTTCCAGCTCCATCGATGGTAGGCCGCAGAGCCCGGGGAATGTGATCCGAAAATTGATCACATCTCCGGGAAGGTAAGGATTTGAAAAAAAGTTTCCCCCGATCCCCTCCCCCATCCCCCACATAAAACAAACCGAAGAACATTAAAATAAAACTTTTAACAAACTAAAAAATAACAAAAAGAGTGAAAAGACGAACAGACTGCCGGCAGGGCAGCCATCTCCCCGGCGCCCTTGGTGGTCTCTATTTATACATATGATTTCTTAGGATAGCTTTAACAAGGATGCTTTTAAATTTCCAAATTTAAGGAAAAAATGACAGTTAAAGCATTTGTAATTATTTTTTAATCTATTTTATTTATAAACATTTCACGGCGACACGATGGCGCAGCGGTAGGGTTGCTGCCTTACAGCGCCAGAGTCCCGGATTCGATCCTGACTACGGGTGCTTGTCTGTACAGAGTTTGTACGTTCTCCCCGTGAACTGCGTGTGTTTTCTCCGGGATCTCCGGTTTCCTACCACACTCCAAGACATACAGGTTTGTAGGTTAATTGGCTTAGTATAATTGTAAATTGTCCCTAATGTGCAGGATAGCATAATGCCCCTGTCCCACTTAGGAAACCTGAACGGAAACCTCTGGAGACTTTGCGCCCCACCCAAGGTTTCCGTGCGGTTCCCGGAGGTTGCAGGTGGTTGCCGGAGGTTGCAGGTAGTGGAAGCTGGTAGGGAGACTGACAAAAACCTACGGGCACCGCACGTAAACCTTGGGTGGGGCGCAAAGTCTCCAGAGGTTTCCGTTCAGGTTTCCTAAGTGGGACAGGGGCATTAGTGTACAGGGCGTGGACTCGGTGGGCCAAAGGGCCTGTTTCAGCACTGTATCTCTAAACAAAACTGAACCAAAAATGTCAGAACTCTAGTATAGAGTGTTCAAGTCAACATTTTAAAAACAATTTCTATTTGTGTTACATAACATTTTCATACCATCAGTTACCATTCATTTATAACAAATAGTTCAAAGGGTTCTAAACACATCATAATGTGAGTATTATCAGCAATGCCGTGGTTATTGCTATGGAGTGGTTTATGGTGCATCACCCTTTTGACCCAGTGAAAATATTGTCACTGCATTACTCAGTAGAGACCTCCACGAGTGCATTTTGCAATGACAAAAGAAAACGGATGTATTTCTAAGTTTATTACTCATACAGGAATTGGGTTTCAGTGTGTTCCCATGTCTTGCTGACCTTACCCGTCTAAAATATTTTGGAAGCTGTACGTGGATAAACTTTGGAGAATGACTACAACACATCTAGTAGATGGTGCACAGGGCACATGCACTATGCCAGTGGTGGAGGGAATGCACATTTAGGGCTGGTGGATGTGGCTCTCCTCAGGCAAGTTGCTTTTCCCTGGAATGGGATTGAAACTTAAGTATTGGAGCTGCATCCATCCAGGCATGGCAGAGGATTCCCTGGATCCTACACTCTGGATTTGTGCCTTGTAAATTATGAGAATGTTTTGAAGAGTCAGGGGGCAGGTAACTAGGTGTCAGAGGTTGTGGGGAGAAGGCAGGAGAATGGGGTTAGGAGGGAGAGATAGATCAGCCATGATTGAATGGCGCATTACACTTGATGGGCCAAATGGCCTAATTCTATTCCTATTCCTTATGACCTGAGGACCTTAAGTAACCTGCTGTTAATATATAACCTCTGAATTTTTGCAGCTACATTAATTATGTGGCTGGCTCAATATTGTTTCTGTTCAGACGATCTCCTGGATTTTGATTGTGGGGAAATTGAATGAAGTTTGGCCCCTTGGATTCCCGCGTCGGTGATGAAGATTGCCTGGCATCTGTTTGGGGCATCTACGCCATGCCAATTAATGGCATAAGCCCAAGAACTTGCTGGGGATATCCTCATTCTCCGAGGGATCGTCACTCCATTTGGATATTTACCCACTACAGGACTATTTCTAGAACCACGTCTATTAAGGAACTCAGCGGGTCAGCCCAGCATCTCTGGAGAAAATGAATAGGTGACCTGTCGGGTCGGGACACTTCTTCAGATTGAGAGTCAGGGAGGGGAGAACCACTGGTGGAACAAAAGGAGTAGGAGAAAGAGGATGAAGAAGCAAGAGGAGGGAATAGACTTTCCCAGAAGTTCCTTAATAGAAGTGTAAGAAGGATGTGTAAGAAGGAACTGCAGATGCTGCTTTACACCGAAGATGCTGGAGTAACTCAGACTTACCAAAAAACTATGGACCATCTATGGTCTATCTTAAAGTACAGAAGAATAGAAGAAGGGTCTTGACCTGAAACGTCACCTATTCCTTCTCTCCAGAGATGCTGCCTGTCTCGCTCAGTTACTCCAGTTTTTGTATCTATCTTCGGTTTAAACCAGCATCTGCAGTTCCTTCCTACACAGAGTTAATGAACTTGTGAGTGAGTGAACTGGAGGACCCAGATGAAACAGCATTCTGCTCAGTAGTGCTGACAGGATAAGACAAGTAGAATGGAAGACATTTAGTGGAAGGAGCATTTACATTACCTACGCTTTGTCAAGGTTTTGACAATGAAACATTAACTCTGTTTCTTTTCCCAGAGATGTGGCTTGACCTGCTACATATTCTCTATATTTCATAAGTGATAGAAGTAGAACTCCGCCATTCACCCCATCATCTACTCCACCATTCAATCATGGCTGATCTATCTCTCCCTCCTAACCCCATTCTCCTGCCTTCTCCCCAACTTCATGCTTTTATTCTACACTATTGATACTCTGTCCTTGTTCTTGACCCCTTGTCCAATATTCAACGCAACTTGCCGTTACCTCAATAGGTTGAATGATCTAACAATGGAAAAACCGCAGGATCCGTGGAGCAAATCCACTAACAGCACAGCTCTGCTAGGCCCAGTGTTTGCACCTGGTCTTGCCCCACTGAACGCGTCTCCTTATAATTTGACTCTATATTGTCCCTCCTCGTCCAGCTCCTCCTTACCTACTGTATATCTGGGACGTCACATACTCTCCACCACATGAACAACTTTCAATTCCTTGGCATCCTCTGTCCTATCTTTACCATGGACGTCCAGACCCTTTACACATCCAGTCTCCATCAGCAAGGCCTTAGGGCCATTTGTTTCTTCTGAGAGTAGAGACCCAACCAATTCCACTCAACTAACACTTTCTAATTTGTTTTCACCTTCAATAACTTTACTTTTGATTCCTCTCATTTTCTACAAATCAAAGACATAGCCACGGGCACCTGTTTGGGTTCTAGCTCCGCCTTCTTTTCATTGTTACATTGAAGCCCCTGTTTTCTAAACATAGCCTGGCATCATCCCCCATCTCTTTCTCTGCTATAACGACAACTGCACTGGGACTACCTCCTGCACCCATGTAGATTTCATCAGCAGCAGTACCAACTCCCACCCTACCCTCAAATTCATGGACCATCTGTGGCTCCTCTCCCCACTTTCTTGATCTCTCTGTCCCCATCACAGGAGACAGACTATCCACAGACATCTACTACAAACCCACTGACTCTCACAGCTGTCCACACAAAACGTCCTCCCGCCCTGTCTCTTCCAAGCATGGCGTCCCTTTCTCGCAGTTTCTCCATCTCTGCCGCATCTGCTTTCGAGATGAGGCTTTCCACTTTTGGACATCTGGGATGTCTTCTTTCTTTTCCTTGGAGGTTGTGAGCAGCAGACGCTCCCAGGAGGCCGCGGAGAGGCCGGGTGGTGGATCCCCGCCGCTGTACTCTGGCTTGGCGCCGTCAAGAGTGGACCGGTGGCAGTCGAAGTAGGGGGTCTGCAGTGGAGGCGGGCTGGCGGTCAAGATGGGGGAGATTGGAGGTCAGGACGGTGGTGGAGGTCGGGCCATAGGTCATCGAGGAGGTCAGGCCAGCGGCCAAGGTGGAGGAGGTCAGGACAGCGGTTGAGGTCAAGGCCATGGTCGGGCGAAGGCGATCGAGGCTACGTTCGGCGGTGGTCGAGGACGGTTCGGCGGTGAATGACGGAGATCGGACGTGCCGCTAAAAACAAAAGGAGACCCGGTATGTGGGGTGGGGACCGCTGAGAACTTATGCCCCTGTCCCACTTAGGAAACCTGAACGGAAACCTCTGGAGACTTTGCGCCCCACCCAAGGTTTCCGTGCGGTTCCAGGAGATTCCCGGAGGCTTTTGTCAGTCTTCCTAATGGTCAAAAGTGGTTTCCGCTTCTTCTATGTTCCGGCGATTATTTCAAAAAATTCAAAACCGGCCGTGACTAAAAATGGGTTACCGTTTTAAAAATCGGTAATTTTTTAGTCGAAGCCGGTTGCCATGCTAGCCATGGAGGTCTTACCTTCCACTACCTGTAACCTCCGGCAACAACCTGCAACCTCTGGCAACCACCTGCAACCTCCGGAAACCACCTTCAACTAGCATCGCAACCGGCTTCGACTAAAAAATTACCGATTTTTAAAACGGCAACCTATTTTTAGTCGCGGCCGGTTTTGAATTTTTTGAAATAATCGCCGGAACATAGAAGAAGCGGAAACCACTTTCGACCATTAAGGAGACTGACAAAAACCTCCGGGAACCTCACGGAAACCTTGGGTGGGGCGCAAAGTCTCCAAAGGTTTCCATTCAGGTTTCCTAAGTGGGACAGGGCATTAAGGGGGACCAAAAATGGAATACCTTGTGTTAAAATGAAATACTTTGTAACTTTGTCAATGCCCTTTTTGTGGCGACTCTTTGCATACCTTGAGTTCAAGAGTTCAAGAGTTCAAGAGAGTTTATTGACATGTGTCCCTGATAGCACAATGAAATTCTTGCTTTGCTTTAGCACACCAGGCATAATAGGCATAAATACAGAACAGATCAGTGTGTCCATATACCATTGTATAAATATATACACACATGAATAAATAAACTGATAAAGTGCAAATAAACAGATTATGGGCTATTAATGTTCAGAGTTTTGTCCGAGCCGAGTTTAATAGCCTGATGGATATGGGGAAGCAGCTATTCCTGAACCTGGTCATTGCAGTCTTGAGTATGCAAAACAAAGAATCTCACTGTGACATGTCACATGTGATAATAAAGTATCATTCATTCATTCATTGTTGTGGATGGAGCCCCCAACTGAGTCTCCTCCATTCCCTGCAGATCCTTTGCCAAGCCCCTCCTCCAGGCAGAACAGGGATAGAATTCCCCAAATCCCTACCTGTCATCCCACCAGCCTGTGCATCCAACTCATCATCTCTGACATTTCCATCAGCTTCAGTACCATCCCACCCCCACTCACATCTTCCCCCACCCACCTTCTTCTTTCCGTGGAGACTATTCTCTCCATTACTCCACAGTTTGCTAATCCATGCCCTGCAACACCTGTCCCTACATCTCCTCTCTCAACTCCATTCAGGGAACCAAAACAGCCTTTCAGGGTGAGGCACACGTTTACATAAACCTCCTCCACCCTCAACCAATCTCCCCGTTGGATTGCAACCTTGTCGTGTTCGAACAAGGATCCTGACCCAAAACATCTTCTGTTCATCTTCCTCCACAGAGGCTACCTGACCAACTGGGTTCTTCCAGCATTTTATTTTTCTCTTCTGCAATTAATTATCACCATATGTAACAAAAGAAATGCTAGCAAACCTAACTCCCACCCATTGCTTATCAGTACACAGAGCGTGGGTATTTTGAGCTATGATGTCTTAATTCTAAAATTATTATTCTCATGCTGATATCCCACCACGACTCTGACTATTTCTCTAAAAAACGTAATTTCTTCAAATCTGGCCTCAACTGACACCAATTTTAATCTTTTTTATCATTGGCACCCTACCCTACCTATTCTGCCTAAAATTCTCGGCCATTACTCCTTTAAGATGCTCTTTAAAATCGGTGGCTTGGACCAAGCTTAGGGATTTGTTTGTAAATGTTCTACAATGCTAAATGTAAAATGTTGCCTGATAATACATATGAAATGCACTTGGGCTATTTTTCTATGTTAGAGACGTGATGTTAGAGTTCATGTTGTTGGAGGTAGGGATGGGACGGGGAGTTTGGACTAATACTTTCCATAGGAACTACCATGAAGGCCTAACATCTTCTGATAGTTAGCATTTACAGAATTTTCCACAAAACAGGACCAACAGTTGAATGAATATATATTTCCATAACACTTTTTCTGCCCATTATATATTTGTTTATACAGGGTTCATGCAAGCATTGATTAATAAAGATGACCTAGAAGAGCTAATCTGTCTTGCTAAATCTGATGCAGACATGAAACCAAAGACTTGCTGCTCAATGATAAGGGCTACAGTGCTTAATGTTCAAATTATACATAATCCCGCAGCTGTGAATGTGCAATTAGACAATCCATCTGTGGAAATATTTCTGTGGGAACCTCACCATTTCATAAGGCAGCCTACCTTCATGTTTAAATGGACACACCTTCAAAATCTATGTCAAACAAATCTCACATTACATATCTGTGAATTCATTAATAAAAGCTTTCCAGTACAGCCAGAGATAACAAACACACAACCCCTTCCTGGTATCAATATTTCTGTTCAAGCCTCTTTTTGCACCATTGTGCATCACAGGCCTATCTGTTACCCGAAGGGAGTCTTTATTTATTACTAGACCAAATGCAGACCCGTTGGGTCTGTTCCCCCAACGTGCGGTTGTGGGGGTGGAGGCGGCATGCAGCATCACACACTAACTACCCCCCCCCCCCCCCCGCACTCACGCTAATGAAGGGGAGGAGGGGGGAGAGAGAGAGAGAGAGAGGGGGGGGGGGGAGGGGAAGGGGGAGGAGAGAGGGGGGGAGGAGAGAGGGGTGGAGAGAGGGAGTGCTGAGAGGGGGGTGAGATGAGCGGTGGGGAGCAGGGAGGGGGAGGGAGGGTGGAGGGAAGAGGGTAGGGGTGTGTGGAGGGATAGGGGGGTTTAGGGGAGGGACGGTGGGGGAGGGGATGGAGGGAGGAGGGGGAGAAAAATAGGGGGGGGGGGAAAGAGGGGAGAGAGAGAGAGAGGGGGGGAGAGGAGAGGGATGGGAGAGGAGGAGGGGGGGGGGAGGAGGAGAGGGGTGGAGGAGGTGAGAGGGGGAGAGAGGAGGAGGGAGAGGGGGAGAGGCGGAGGGCGGGGGGAGAGGAGGCGGGAGGGGGTGAGGGGAGGAGAGAGGGGGAGAGAGGTGGTGGGAGGGGGCGAGAGGAGGAGGGAGGGGGGGAGAGGAGGAGGGAGGGGGTGTGAGGAGGAGAGGGGGGGGGAGAGGAGGAGGGGGGGGGGGGAAGAGGAGGAGAGGGAGGGGGGGAGAGGAGAGTGCCTTTTTACTTCAACCCAAACCCAAACAACCATTTGCAGGCAGTGCTTTTTTACCTCTAACCAATTTTTCATTTTCAAACCAAATTAAGGGTACTCACAGTGCTGTAGACATTTGTCAGTGTCATTCAGAGCGCTGATTGAGGCACACCACTTGCAGAGACTAATTGAGGCACACCACTTGCAGAGACTGATTGAGGCACACCACTTCCTGGTTTTATAGTCCTTCCCCCTCCCTCCAGCAGGGGCAGCAGAGAGAATGGGGAATGTTGTAAAAACATTAATATCTCTGTCATATTTCATCGATGGGAAAAATCCTCGGCACACATGCGGCGGAGGGGGGCTCTGAGCGAGGTGGCCAAAAATGACGGCCGTAGGTGGTGGCGTTCTCTCGGAAATCGCAGCACAGATCGCCAAAAGCGGTCAAGAACAGAGTTTTAGTAATATAGATATGGCTTTCTGAACAATGGTGGAAATGGCAGATTTTGGAATGGGAACATTGTTATGTTACTAACATAGCATTACAATGATGCTTACAGTTTCTGTAGGAAGGAACTGCAGATGCTGGTTTAAACCGAAGATAGACACAAAAAGCTGGAGTAACAGGCAGCATCTCTGGAGAGAAGAAATGAGTAACGTTTCAGGGTTGAGACCCATCTGAAGGAGGATCTCGACCCGAAACGTCACCTATTCCTTTTTTCCTGAGATCTTATCTGACCCAATGGACAAAATAGACAATAGACAATAGACAATAGGTGCAGGAGTAGGCCATTTGGCCCTTCGAGCCAGCACCGCCATTCAATGTGATCATGGCTGATCATCCCCAATCAGTACCCTGTTCCTGCCTTCTCCCCATATCCCCATGACTCCGCTATTTTTAAGAGCCCTATCTAGCTCTCTCTTGAAAGCATCAAAAGAACCGGCCTCCACCGCCCTCTGAGGCAGAGAATTCCACAGACTCACCACTCTCTGTGACAAAAAGTGTTTTCTCGTCTCCGTTCTAAATGGCTTACTCCTTATTCTTAAACTGTTGCCCCTGGTTCTGGACTCCCCCAACATCGGGAACATGTTTCCTGCCTCTTGCGTGTCCAAGCCCTTAACAATCTTATATATTTCAATGAGATCCCTTTTCATCCTTCTAAACTCCAGTGTGTACAAGCCCAGCTGCCCCATTCTCTCAGCATATGACAGTCCCGCCAAGGGAATTAACCTTGTAAACCTACGCTGCACTCCCTCAATAGCAAGAATGTCCTTCCTCAAATTAGAGGACCAAAACTGCACACAATACTCCAGGTGTGGTCTCACTAGGGCTCTGTACAAATGCAGAAGAACCTCTTTGCTCCTATATTCAATTCCTCTTGTTATAAAGGCCAACATGCCATTCGCTTTCTTCACTGCCTGCTGTACCTACATGCTTACTTTCATGGACTGATGTACAGGGACCCCCAGATCCCGTTGTACTTCCCCTTTTCCTAACTTGACGCCATTTAGATAGTAACCTGTGACCCGCTGAGTTACTCCAGCTTTTTGTGTCTACCTTCGGTTTAAACCAGCATCTGCAGTTCCTTCCTACACAATACTTCATTCATTTTAAATCGGTTGGCGCTTTAACCTTGGAGGAATGTGATGGATAGATCTGTCTACTCGCCTCAGAAAAGCTATTTTCTATAATTTTTCATCCTTACATCTGAGTCTTTTATTTGTTTATTTTCACGTAGATTCAAATTTCATTTGTAATGAATGGAGTCATATTTAGAGTAAGGTTTCATCTTGCAAATTTCCATTATTTTCACGCTGTTATTTGTGTGCTATTACATAGAAAAGGCCTTTTCAATTAAAACTGAGTAGCCTTGTACATTCTTTGCTGTGGAGCCTTGGTCACTCAAATGCTTTATACAATAGATAGTTTAGTTATTGTCATTTCTACCAATATCACTTTTCCCACTATTGTGCTCTCCGAGGTTATGCCCTTGCTGTATGAAAACTCCAGCCAGTGGTCATGTAGTCATAAAGCAAACTGCGTGGAAAAAGACACTTTGTCCAAACTTATCGATGCTGACCAAAATAGTTTAGTTTAGTTTATCAACCCACAAACCTGCACATCTTTGAAGTGTGGGAGGAAAACCCATGTGGTCACAGTGAGAATGTTTAATTCAGTACAGACAGTACCCATAGTTAGGATCGAACCCGGATCTCTAGTGCTGTAAAGCAGCAACTCTACACCTGCACCACCGTCCCAAGCTGCTCCACATGTTGCTGACAGAAAACAAAAGCTGCTACAAGATATGACCACTTCAAGAGATTCTCAAAATGGTGGTGGCCCGTCGTGGATGACAACAGCATGGTTGTGCAGCCTCACGTCTTGTGGGATTGTGTATGACTCGAGTCCGATCCGTGTGCCACACAGGCGGGAGCAGTGGGGGCTCATGGAGGCCGCTGTGGGGGGATTTAGAGCTGCAGTCTTTCTCCTGTCTCTGGCACTGTCGAGTCGGCTTCGGCTGTTACCTTCTAAACTGCTGACCGCCTTCCTAGTGGTTTGTACCCCGGCCAGTCCGGTCACTGGCACGGATTTCCAGTTGTTTTGCGGCTGGGGCTGGGTGCTGGAGGAGGTCCTTGATGCAGTGTCTGAACCGTTTCTTTGGGCGCCCTGGATCCCTTTGACCCTGTGACAGAATTCCGTACAGGAGTTGACGAGGCATGTGGGATTCATCCATCCGGATCACATGGCCTGTCCATCGAAGCTGGCCCTTTAAGATCATTGGCGGCGGCGATGCCTCACGGCGGTCCTCCACGCGGTCGGCGGGAGCGTGGAGGACCGCCGTGAGGGGGGGGAGGGGAAGAACAATGGAGGACCTGGGGGGAAACTGGGAAGGGTGGGGGGCAGGCGGCGTACTTTGCAACTTTGTCAGCGCCATAGGTGGCTGCTATTTGTATACATTGCGTAGGCAAGCAAAGAATTTCACTGTGCCTAGTCACATGTGACTATAAAGTATTCCTATTCACTATTGCTTCGATGCTCGTGAAGCCAGACCGGCCCAGCACTTCCACTCTGTTGGTCACCCTGCCTTGCCAGAGAATGCCCGCCATGGACCACAGAGAACACATGTGGGATTTCGCAAGCTGGCGGATGTGTTTCCTGTACAAGGACCATGCTTCACATCCATGCAGCAAGCTGCAGAGTACTACACCTTTGCAGACTTTCAGTCTAGTTGCCAGCTTGCTGTGGTGGTTTAACATTTGTTCTTGGAGCCAATAGACAATAGACAATGGGTGCAGAAGTAGGCCATTCGGCCCATCGAACCAGCACCGCCATTCACTGTGATCATGGCTGATCATCCACATTCAGTACCCCGTTCCTGCTTTCTCCCCATATCCCTTGACTCCATTATCTATAAGAGCTCTATCTAACTCTCTCTTGAAAGCATCCAGAGAATTGGCCTCCACTGCCTTCTGAGGCAGAGAATTCCACAGATTCACAACCCTCTGCGTGAAAAAGGTTTTTTTCATCTCCGTTCTAAATGGCCGACCCCTAATTCTTAAACAGTGCCCCTGTTTCTGCACACCTCCAACATCGGGAACATGTTTCCTGCCTCTAGCGTGTCCAATCCCTTAATAATCTTACAGTATATGTTTCAATAAGATTTACTCTCATCCTTCTAAATTCCAGTGTATACAAGCCCAGTCGCCCCATTCTTTCAACATATGACAGTCCTGCCACCCTGGGAATTAACCTTGTGAACCCACACTGCACTCGCTCAATAGCAAGAATGTCCTTCTGTAAATATGGAGACCAAAACTGCACACAATACTCCAGCTGTGGTCTCACCAGGGCCCTGTACAACTGCAGAAGAACCCCTTTGCTCCTATACTCAACTCCTCTTGTTATGAAGGCCAACATGCCATTAACTTGCTTCACTGCCTGCTGTACCTGCATGTTTACTTTCAGTGACTGATGTACAAGGACCCCCAGATCCCGTTCTACTTCCCCTTTTCCTAACTTGACACCATTCAGATAATAATCTGCCTTCCTGTTCTTGCCACCAAAGTGGATAACCTCACATTTATCCACATTAAACTGCATCTGCCATGCATCTGCCATGCATCTGCCCACTCACCCAACCTGTCCAAGTCACCCTACATCCTCATAGCATCCTCCTCACAGTTCTAAATTTGCTAACGTTGCTTGGCTGGGCCTTGCTGATTGATTCTGATCAATATTTCCTCGTCAGCGGGCCATCAGAAGATATCACGCTGCCTCGGTACTCAAAAGTGTCAAGTTTTCAGCTGTGTGTCATCAGTGTAGAAACTGTGGTATACACATGTGTTGGTGCTGAAGAGCCTGGGGCTGGCTGGTGGATGACTTCTGTTTTACTGAGTCTGATATTAAGACCAAGCAGCTGTGCCTCTTCTGCAAATCTGGACACAATAAATGGGTCAAACTCCGTGTGTGCTATGAGCACAAAATCATCTGCAAAGAGCGCTTCAGTGATGAGGTGTTCAAGAGTTTTGTTCTTGGCGTTCAGTCGACATACGTAGATCAAAGAGAGAGCTGTCGAGTCGGTACTTGATGAAGCCCCTGCGATTGAGATCTTGGGGGGCATGACGCAGAACACAGCTGAAAAGAGGTTGAACACAACTGGGGCGAAAAAGCAGCCCTGTTTGATGCCATTGGGGATGTTGAAGGGTGCAGAGAGCTCGCCGTTTACCAATGCTGATCCCGTCATGCCATCATGGAAAAGGCGGATGAGATGGGTGGGTTTTCGAGGGCAGCTGAGCTTTGTCAGTATGATCTGCAGAGACTCAAGATTGACTGTGTCAAAGCCCTTCGTCAGGTCAATGAAGACAGCGTAGAGGTCCATCTTCTGCTCAATACATTTCTCCTGGACTTGTCTTACCATGAAGACCATGTCGACAGTGCTATGACCAGGTCTGAAGCCACATTGTGCCTCTGGCAGGCTTTCTTCTGGGACACTGCTGATCAGACACTTGAGGATGACTCTGGCCCGTAACTTCCCAGCAATGGGCAGTAGGAAGATACTTCGATAGTTGCCACAAGCCGCTTTGTTGCCTATCTTTTTGAACAAGGAGACGATGGTAGCATCCCAAAATTCACTCGGCATAATTTCAGTCTCCTATATGTTGGTCAGGATGCTGTGGAAGGCATTTAAAGCCTCGGGGACTGCAGCTTTGTCGAGCTTTGCGGGGATTCAATCCATGCCTGGTACTGTCCCAGAACTGGTCTGGCTGATGGCTTTTTTGACTTCACCCTGGGTTGGGGGGGAGGTCAAGGTCATCCAGTGATGGCTCCTGAGGAATCTGATCTACAGGGGCTGGATCAACAGTGGAGGAGTCTGGTGAGCAGGATGGAGTGATTCCCTCTACCTCACAGTGATGCTGCTTGAGCAGGGTTGTGACGTCTGATGGGAGAAGAAGGGTGGTACTGGCCTTGGATGGTCCCTACACTGCTTTAGAGAACGAACGGACAATTGTTTGTCTCCCCATATTGTTGGACCTCGTCTGCGTTCATGCCCTCCAGTTGTCCTGCATTATGTGCAGTTCTTTCTGTGCCTTGCACTGCAGATGCTTAAAGCATTCTTTATTTCAGATGGATGACACATCGTTTCGCCATTCAATGAATGCTTTGAGCTTCTCTTAGGGGTTTGCCGATTTCCTCATTGTTTTCATCAAACCAGTCTTGATGCGCTCGTTGTTTGGGTCCGAACACGGCCTTGCAGTGCGCTTGCAGAATAAGTTTGTCACTGGTAGTTCCATCATGAATCTAGATGGCAATTCATTCTTGTGGCCCCCTCATGCTAACAATCAGCATTCAGAATCCATAGTGGTTTTTAATGATTGGATCATTTCATTGTGGAACATGCTGTATACTATGATGCTGCACTTACAGTATTATAACGATTTCCTACTTAGAATTGTCTTAATGGAAGTGGTTAGCTGTTTCTTGAATGGTGGAGCAGTGGTAGAGTTGCTGCCTTACAGCGCCAGAGACCCGAGTTCGATCCTGACTATGGGCGCTGTCTGTACGGAGTTCGTACGCTCTCCCCGTGACCGTGCGGGTTTTCTCCGGCTGCTCAGGTTTCCTCCCACATCCTAAAGGCCTACAGGTTTGTAGGCTAATTGACTTCTGAAAGGTGTAAATTGTCCCGAGTGTGTAGGATAGTGCTAGTGTACGGGGTGGCGATCGCTATTGGCACAGACACGATGGGCTGAAGGGCCCATTTCAATGCTGTATCTTTAAAATTCTAAAAGTTAAAAGTACTGAATCTAAATACTGTAATGCGCACATCTTGAGTCGGAGGTAAATTGATGTGTTCTCAATATTTTGCCTTTACATTTGCATAAGTCGTGCATTCTCCTATTTGGAAGGAAATGGGTCAAGGTTCAATGATCAAGCACAGAAATGAAGCATGATTGTTTTTCTTTTCTTTTCCGTATATTTTTAATCAATGGTGCTCATTGATCTTTTGAAGGTGTCCAGCTATTTTACAATTGTGACGTTTGAAATTAAACGGACTTGTGACAAGCTATATGCTCAATGTCACTTTCAAGTCCTGCTTGACAAATAACGGTACTGAATATTCATCACAGCCAAGCATTTTTATTATCAATTGATTTATAAACCATTTGTCGTTGAGGAGTCATAAGATGCTTCATGCAAACCGGCCCTTACAGTGGCCGATTAACTTATCAGCACACCAGTCTTTGCAATAACACAGGAAAGCCACAAGGTTAGAAGGAGAACATGGTCACTCCACATAGACACAAATGTAGGTCAGTACCAAACTCAGATTACTGGAGCTATGAGGCACTAGTTCTACAAGCTGATGAATGTGCTGGTCATTGTGCTGTCTTTTGATACAATAACCTATTGGGCTAATTACTGAGGTAGCATCCAGAAGACTGGATCAGCAGGTGCCAATATTAACACTGCAGCTGGGAAAGATAAATTCAAATAATTAAAATAAGTTTGAAAGTTAGGAGCTTAAATTATTATTGGTGAACATGTCTCTCCATTAAAATTATCTGAAATGGACAGCCCACTGTAATGGGCTAGATGTCACAGTTTGATACCGTAACCTGGCCCAAACAATATAAGGTATAGGAAGAAATTGCAGATGCTGGTTTAAACAAAGTTAGACACAAAAAGCTGGAGTAACTCAGTGGGTCAGATAGCATCTCTGAAGAACAGGAATAGGTGACGTTTCGGGGACGAGGCCCTTCTTTAGATTGAGAATCAGGGGCAAGGGAAACAAGAGTTATAGATGGTGATATAGAGAGATTTTGAACAAATAAATGAAATATGCAAAACCAATGGCCTGTGTCATCGTTTTTTTTTGCATATCTTTCATTCATTTTCAGAAAGCCTTTGATAAGGTCCCGCACGGGAGACTGGTGACTAAAATTAGAGCACATGGTATTGGGGGTAGGGTGTTGATGTGGATAGAAAATTGGTTGGCAGACAGGAAGCAAAGAGTAGGAGTGAACGGGTCCTTTTCAGAATGGCACGCAGTGGCGAGTGGAGTGCCGCAAGGCTCGGTGTTGGGGCCGCAACTGTTTACTATATATATTAATGATTTGGAAGAGGGAATTAGGAGCAACACGAGCAAGTTTGCAGATGACACAAAGCTGGGTGGCTGTGTGAACTGTGAAGAGGATGTTAGGAGGTTGCAGGGTAATCTGGACAGGTTGAGTGAGTGGGCAGATGCGTGGCAGATGCAGTATAATATAGATAAATGTGAGGTTATCCACTTTGGCTGCAAAAACAAGGGGGCAGATTATTGTCTCAATGGGTTTAGGTTAGGTAACAGGGAGGTACAGAGAGACATGGGTGTCCTTGTACACAAGTCACTGAAAGTTGACGTGCAGGTACAGCAGGCAGTGAAGAAAGCTGATGGAATGTTGGCCTTCATAACAAGAGGATTTCAGTATAGGAGTAAAGAGGTTCTTCTGCAGTTGTATAGGGCTCTGGTAAGATCACATCTGGAGTATTGTGTACAGTTTTGGTCTCCTAATTTGAGGAAGGACATCCTTGTGATTGAGGCAGTGCAGCAGAGGTTCACGAGATTGATCCCTGAGATGGCGGGACTGTCATATGAGGAAAGATTGAAAAGACTAGGCTTGTGTTCACTGGAGTTTAGAAGGATGAGGGGGCATCTTATAGAAACATATAAAATTATAATAGGGCTGGACAAGCTAGATGCAGGAAAAATGTTCCCAATGTTGAGCGAGTCCAGAACCAGGGGTTACAGTCTTAAAATAAAGGGAATGCCATTTAAGACTGAGGTTAGAAAAAAAGTTTTCAACCAGAGAGTTGTGAATTTGTGGAATTCCCAGCCACAGAGGGCAGTGGAGGCAAAATCATTGGATGGATTTAAGAGAGAGTTAGATAGAGCTCTAGAGGCTAGTGGAATCAAGGGATATGGGGAGAAGGCAGGCACGGGTTATTGATTTGGGACGATCAGCCATGATCACAATGATTGGCATTGCTAGCACGAAGGGCCGAATGGCCTCCTCCTGCACCTATTTTCTATGTTTCTATGTTTCTATTTGTTGTATATCTCTCTACATCACCATCTCATTTCCCTGTAAACATCCCCTGGCTTTCAGTCTGAAGAAGGGTCCCAACCAGGAACATCACCTATTCCTTTTCTCCAGTGATGCTGTCTGACCACTGAGTTACTCTAGCTTTTTGTGTCTATTTTCAAAGCATTGTAAGTTTGTCTTTTATCTGCAGTCCGAATTGACCCACAAAATTAAGGCAATTAGGGGTGTGTAATAAATGTTGATCTTTTCTAGATGCTCAAATACCAATAATGAAAGAAAATGTGTCACTAAATGTTTAAGAAGGAACTGCAGATGCTGGAAAATCGAAGGTAGACAAAAGTGCTGGAGAAACTCAGCGGGTGCAGCAGCATCTATGGAGCTCCATAGATGCTGCTGCTCTCGCTGAGTTTCTCCAGCACTTTTGGCTAGCATGGGTCACTAAATTATGTGTTCAGGTATAAGAAAAACTGCTAAATTCAATGCTCCAGCAGAAATTTCAAAACCAGTCAGAAGCCAAAATTAAATGACATTGATTAATCCTGACATTGGTTATTTTCAAAGTTATATTTTAACACTGGCTCTGAGGAAAAAAACATTTCAACAACTTTGAAATGGCTGGTAACAAAGGTACCTTATTAACATTTAATTATTAGCATTGTGTTCTTTTATTAGGACTGTAAATTTGAATGTTAATAATAGTACATTACATGTCAATACTATGTAAATACCAACAAGAATTTCAAGCAAAGGGTTTGTACTGCTTGCCTTGAATATGCATTAAATAGTCCAATTGTTAGAATTGCTCCTCGTTCATAAATTTGGATAAAATCAGCCTTAATTTCATTAGATATATAAAGCTCAACATGTACCCCTTCATAAACAAAACAAACATGTGCAATAAATGAGTCCAATACAAGGCTGCGTAGATCTTATTTAGATTTTTTAGAGATACGATGCGGAAACAGGCCCTTCGGCCCACTGAATCCGTGCTGACCAGCGATCCCTGCATATTAACTCTATCCTAGACAAACTAAGGACAATTTACATTTATATAATGCTATTTAACCTACAAACCTGTATGTGTTTGGAGAGTGCGGGGAAACTGAAGATAGTCATAGAGTGATACAGTGTGGAAACAGGCCCTTCGGCCCCACTTGACCACACCAGCCAACATGTTCCAGCTACATTAGTCCCATCTGCCTGTGTTTGGTCCATATTCCTCCAAACCTGTCCTATCCATAGAAACATAGAAACATAGAAATTAGGTGCAGGAGTAGGCCATTCGGCCCTTCGAGCCTGCACCGCCATTCAATATGATCATGGCTGATCATCCAACTCAGTATCCCGTACCTGCCTTCTCTCCATACCCTCTGATCCCCTTAGCCACAAGGGCCACATCTAACTCCCTCTTAAATATAGCCAATGAACTGGCCTCGACTACCCTCTGTGGCAGAGAGTTCCAGAGATTCACCACTCTCTGTGTGAAAAAAGTTCTTCTCATCTCGGTTTTAAAGGATTTCCCCCTTATCCTTAAGCTGTGACCCCTTGTCCTGGACTTCCCCAACATCGGGAGCAATCTTCCTGCATCTAGCCTGTCCAACCCCTTAAGAATGCTGTAAGTTTCTATAAGATCCCCTCTCAATCTCCTAAATTCTAGAGAGTATAAACCAAGTCTATCCAGTCTTTCTTCATAAGACAGTCCTGACATCCCAGGAATCAGTCTGGTGAACCTTCTCTGCACTCCCTCTATGGCAATAATGTCCTTCCTCAGATTTGGAGACCAAAACTGTACGCAATACTCCAGGTGTGGTCTCACCAAGACCCTGTACAACTGCAGTAGAACCTCCCTGCTCCTATACTCAAATCCTTTTGCTATGAAAGCTAACATACCATTCGCTTTCTTCACTGCCTGCTGCACCTGCATGCCCACTTTCAATGACTGGTGTACCATGACACCCAGGTCTCGCTGCATCTCCCCTTTTCCTAGTCGGCCACCATTTAGATAATAGTCTGCTTTCCTGTTTTTGCCACCAAAATGGATAACCTCACATTTATCCACATTATACAGCATCTGCCAAACATTTGCCCACTCACCCAGCCTATCCAAGTCACCTTGCAGTCTCCTAGCATCCTCCTCACAGCTAACACTGCCCCCCAGCTTAGTGTCATCCGCAAACTTGGAGATATTGCCTTCAATTCCCTCATCCAGATCATTAATATATATTGTAAATAGCTGGGGTCCCAGCACTGAGTCTTGCGGTACCCCACTAGTCACTGCCTGCCATTGTGAAAAGGACCCGTTTACTCCTACTCTTTGCTTCCTGTTTGCCAGCCATTGACCTCTCTAACTGTTTCTTAAATGTTGGGATAGTCCCAGTCTCAACTACCTCCTCTATTCCATATACCCACCACCCTTTATGTGAAAAAGTTACCCCACAGATTCCTATTAACTGTTTTCCCCTTCAACTTCAACTATGTCCTCTGGTCCTCGATTCACCTACTCTGGGCAAGAGACTCAGTGCATCTACCTGATCTATCCCTCATGATTTTCTATGCCTCTATAATATCACTGCTCATCCTCCTGCGCTCCAGAGAATGGAGTCCCAGCCTACTCAACCTCTCCCTATAGCTCACAACCCTCTAGTCCTGGCAACATCCTCGTAAGAGATCTCTGAGAAACCCACGCAGGTCACGGGAAGAATGTACACACTCAATGCAGACAGCATCCAGTAGTCGGGATCGAACCCGGGTCTCTGGCGCTGAAAGCGCTGTGAAGGGCCTGTCCCACTTAGGCGATTTTTTTGGCGACTGCCGGCGACTAGGCCGTCGCCACACGGTTGCCGGGGTGTCGCCTGTATGGTTGTGAGTAGTCTCCTCAATCGCCCAAAGAGTCGTAGCGTTTTTCTGGTCGCCGCTGGATTTTGAAATGTTCAAAACTTTTCGCCGACAGTCGGCGACCGTGGACTTGTCATAGCTTGGCTTCTCCTGACGTAGGTGTTGTCGTAGGTTGTTGCCAGGATGGCGTAGGTTGTAGCCAGGTGATGTAGGTTGTCGCTGGTGCCGACTTTGGTGAATTCCATTGTCGTATTTGCCGGCAGTCACCTAAAAAATCACCTACGTGGGACAGGCCCATTAGTCCAGTCGCTGGTTTTTCGACGACCTGCTACGACTATGACTATGACCTAAAAAATCGCCTACGTTTTTAAGCCTTTAAGGCTTAGAAACTCGACCACTGCACCACCGTGCCGCCCACTGGTAAGAAATACAGTTGTAATGATGTTGCTGGTCAACAGGTAGATTTCTCATTCTATATACTTAGTCACTTAAAGAAAAATTACAACTACTGCCTTTCTTACAAAAAATCTGCTATTGATGTAATTAGAAAGACTTTATATGCCCCTTTCAGGTTTTCCAAAACTTTCTATGGTAAATCAAATACTTTTAAAGGCTGACCCGTGCAATTTAAGAGATCCTGCTGTCAATTTGCACAAAGCAAGCTCTTGCAAATAGCATCTGTGATAATGGCCAGATCGCCCGATTTAGCAGTGTTGAGTAATGGTAAGTCTCAGATCTCGTTTGAGAAGTACCATCAGATGTTTTGATCACCAGAGTTCAGCAGCTGTGATATGTGTGTCCCTCAGGTCAGTGCTCTTGATAACACCTCCCCACACAACCAACACCCATTAGTACAATGGAGAAACACCCTAGACTTTTAGACGGGTGTTAAGATGCAGACATTTGGTCTTCTTGCTGTTCATTTTCTCTGAAGCATTCTTAACACGCAAAATTTTGTCTCAGGAATTAGGATCACATTTTCTAACTACCTTTTGCAAAATCGTGAAGATGTTAAAAGGCGCAATGTTCTATTTTATTTGATTTGTATTCCTTTGGAACAAGCTCATGATTAGCAGAACTCTTTCCATGAAGGACACCGTAGAAATAATACAAGAAAGGAGAATTTCATACATCTGATCTCAGCTGGAATCCAATGGAGCGGGAACGTCTATTCATCCCAAGGACAGCCGATTGCCTTTTCTCCTGGCCTGCCCCTCACTCAGAGACACGAACCTGCCCTGGCCAAGACCTCCGTAGGAATTTCCAACATTTAGAATATAATTAATCATTGTCAAGATATCTTATTGGATGATTCAAGCATCTTGAAAAAAAAAAGTTATGATTGGACTTTACCTCCTCTTTATCAAAAATAAAATAAAACCAAGCCTATGTTCTTTTGTGGAATACTTTTATAGATGCAGTGTCCTTCTATTTTGTTAAACCACTGTAGGTGCTGTTGTTGGCTGCAGCAATTCTTTTGAGAGTTCAAAACTGACTCTAAAATTCAAAGAACTACTGCTCTTTAAATGTTGCCAAAAAGGTTACCAGGGTTTCTGGATCTGAATAACACTCAACCATGTTCAAAAATAACCAACTGTCATGAGTTTAACTGAGTGAAACATACTATTCATGTTTGCTTGAAGGTAGTTTGGCCTCCCTCTCAAATTATGTTGGCAAGCAAATAAAAGCATTTATATTGAGTTTATGTGGAGTTCTTGCTGACCTACTGTGGCTTCAGGTTAAGCAATGCAATGTTTTATAATTCTCATCCTTGGTTTAAAATCTCTCTATAGCCTTACTTGTCCCTCTCTCTATCTGTCCCAGTCCTTCAGTCTTTCCAATTTGGCTGCACTCATCTAATTCTTTCCTTTCACCCGTTAATAATTGTAACCACTCCACCGGCAGAATGCTTTCAAGTGTCAGGGGATTCTCCACCTGAGCCTTTCTCCTACTAGAATGGAATCTGCAAACTTGCCCCTTAACTTTGGTCCTTTGGACTAATATCACTCCAGAGTCAGGTTTCCTTTGACATAGTCTCCTGAGATCTCTGAGATGTTTTTCCAAGTTGAAAGTGCAATACAAATAACAAATCTTTGTTGACAATGGCTGGAGTTCTGATCCATTCTTATGACCGTATCCACATTAGACAAACTAACCAGGTATCTCTGTTTCAAACCCGGGCTGGGGGTTGGAAAATACATTTTCATCTAACGTAAACAATTCCCAAATATTCGTCAGGTGGTGGATTCTGTATTTCATCAAATCAGATATATATCTAATTTAATTAGTCACTACAGTGAAATCATTCTCACTATAATTTTTGTACAATGACTTCACTATGATATTTGTCAGGAGCCGCTGTATTTTTAGTAAAAGAAAATAATTTCAAGGTCCATATGGTGAACTTTACAGCTTTGAAGCTGAATGAGGCTGGCAATGGCGCGTTAACCTTTAATTGCACCCACTTGTGATCTGGCAGCATTCAGTGGGCAGTAATTTAAAGTACAATATTTTGTCTACTTTTGCTCTGAACATTGCACGAGGCTGATGTAAAAAGCCGAGGGGGGTGTGAAATGGAACATTGGAAAAGTCGCAAGCGTTGGACTTGAACAATGACCACTGTATTGCTTATCTTTGCAACGTGAAGCATTCTACCTTTGTAGCGCTGACCAATGATTAGAATCTGTTGCAAATAATTGACGGGAATAAGCAATCTTTTGTTGCAGAATTTCAAAGCCGAACATTTGGCAGTTCTGCCGATGATGTCATGTGGCAAATTGTGCTGAAGTTTGTTATTTTACAGGGACCCCCCCCCCCCCCTCCACTACCCCTATTTTTATTCACAGCAGTAACACCCTTTGGGCATTTAATATTCATCCAAAAAGTATTATAACAATGAGGTTTCATGGATTTTGTTTCACACTTTTCAAACTTTCCAATGACTAAAAGCAAAGACCGAATGGTGGTGATTAAAAGGTGAATGGGTGTGACACAAAACAGATTAGTGTTTGTTTGGCTGCTACTGCTTCACAAAACACAAGCTGTAAAAGCGATTACATACAAAGTTAATTAAAAACAAATATTCACACGATTATAATTATTTTGGAATAACAGGCCAAGAATGCCACCGAAAAGTTGGATCTATTCTGGTCGGGAGCTTAGCAACTTCAACAGTCTATTCCAACCTGAACTAGAATTGAAACGCCTACCTTACAAATGGATTAAGGAACCTGAGGAGCTTTTCCAGAATGTTCATTTGTTATTTAGCTTTGTTCCATAATATTAATATTTGTATAAAAATGAACATTACGATTACATATTTTTCATACAGGGGAGTGCAGGCATCATATGTTTGTGGGAATACATGTAAAACTGCACAAAATACCACTGGGCTACAACCAATAGTGCTTTAAAATGACAAGAAGCCATACCTGCTAGATCTGCTTGATGGGGGCTATTGCCCTTCTCGGCCAATGCCAAAGAGGAAAATCACAATCTAACTGGTGAAGACATCTTTCTCCAATGTCTGTCTTTGGTTGTCCTGCCATATGGGCCATTTTCACCTGCTGCCATTCCTATTTAGACGTAAGGAAAGAATCATGAACAATGCTTCTCTTCCCATTTCCCCATCACCACCCATGGAGGCTCTCAAAGATCTTGAATTAACTTAAGATAGACACAAAATGCTGGAGTAACTCGGTGGGACAGGCAGCAACTCTGGATAGAAGGAATTGGTGACGTTTCAGGTCGAGATCCTTCTTCAGACTAAGTGTCAGGGGAGGGGGAGATACAGAGATAAGGAAGTGTCAGGTGTGAGAATGAGACATCAAAGGGGATGAGGATCACGGAAAATGTAGAATAGATCATTGTTTGCCAGGAAAAAGGTAACAACAAAGCAAACAGAGATAAAATGTAATCAGGGACAGTCAGACTGGATGGAGAGCTAGGAAGGGTGAGGGATGGAGAGAGAGGGAAAGCAAGGGCTACTTGAAGAAGAGGTCAATATTCATATCGCTGGAGTGTAAGCTGCCCAAGTGAAATATGAGGTGTTGTTGTTGAATTAACTTCTTCCATTTTATATGCTGATCCTCAGTAACATCGTCAGAGTGCATAAAGTTGGTGCTAACTATACCTCCATCTTTGCCAGTCATTCCACTGCGTCTGATATGTTACACTATTTTGTGGCATCCACCACTGAATAAGCAGGTATTCTCTCCAGTTAGAAATTGTAAGAATGGAGCCGTTCAGAAAGTCATAGATTCTAGGAGCAGAATTCAAGTCAAGAATCAAGAGAGTTTATTGTCATGTGTCCCAGATAGGACAATGAAATTCTTGCTTTTTCTTTTTTCCCCTTGCTTTGCTTCAGCACAACAGAATATAGTAGGCATAAATAAATAATAGGTCATTCATCAAGTCTATTGCTGATCTTCCTTTCCCTCTAAACCCCATTCTCCTGCCTTCTTCCCATAACCCTTCTGAGGAGGAGGAGCCATCTTGGGGAACGGCTGCTAACCAGCAGCCGTCCGTTTAATTCACTTTTTTCTTGTAGTTTTAGTGAGTCCTGTGCTTTATTTGTTGGAGAAATAGACTTTTTAATGTGGGGGGAAGGGGGTAACTATATTTCTAGGTCCCTACCTGGTCGGTGAGGCAGCTTTTTCTCCGGGCTGCCCCGTCGACCCGTCCTCGTGGCCTACCAGCAGGCGTGGAGCGCCGTTTCCTGGCAGGGACCGCCCAGCACCTTGGCTTCGGTGGCGGCACAGCGCTGGAGCGCTATCGCGGAGCGGAGCGGGTGATGCCTTGCCTGGGTCACCGCGCTGGATCGACGCGCTGGAGCTCCGGTGAGCTGTGACCGCCGAGTTCATCACCTCCGGGCTGCGGGTCTGCGGAGCGGAGCAGGCGGCGCCGACTTCAACATCGGGAGCCTGGGAGCTCCAAACTGGCGCGGCCTTGTCGGCTTCGGAAGCCGCGGTCTCCGGTTAGGAAGTGGCCGTTCCTGGTGGCCCAGCCGCTGAGAGGACTCTCCCGACGCCGGGGCAACAGCACCCGGCCAGAACGGCCAGGAACATCGGGCCTCCGTAGAGGCAATAGCGGAGGCCTCAATAGGCCTGACTTTGGGAGAACTGGGGATGGGGGCTGGACATTGTGCCTTCCCCCACAGTGGTAACCATTGTGGGGGGATGATTTTTGTGTGTAAGTGAATATTTTAGTTTGTGTCCAAGATGGCTGTCAGAAGGGAGAGTGTACGCTGGCGCGGGTTTGCTGCCGCTGCTCTCTCTTCACATTGTGTTTTTGATTTTTTGTCTTTGGATCAAATTCTGTCTTTAATTTGTGTACTGGTGATGTCTTTATTATTTATTTTATTCCGATTATATGTTTTTTTACTCTTGTTAATTTCTGTAAGGTGTCCTTGAGACTTTTGAAAGACACCCACAAATAAAATGTATTATTATATTATTATTATTATTATTATTATTAACCCCCGACACCGATGCTTATAAAGAATCTGCCAATCTCCACCTTAAAAATATCCTTTGAGTTGGCCTCCACAGCCTTCTGCCTTTGGTCCCTGCTATGATCCCTTCCTGAACTATCAATTCAGTTCATCTAATTGGCAGCTCTAAGCTTGAATCAGACTTCCTGTAAATTCAGTGTGCAAAATGATTCTGAACTGAGCTCCTAGTCATCCATATCTTCTCCCACAGTAAACGCAACTGGTATAGTTTTACCCGCATAACTTCACCTATCTCCACCCATGTTTTAACCTAACTGCCAATGAAACGATCCTATACTCCACCCTAAAGGGGCTGTCCCACTTGGGCGACCTAATCCACGAGTTCTGGCGAGTTTGCCCTCGACTCATACTCACAGCATGGTCGACACGAGGTCATAGGAGGTCTTCGTAACTTTCCTTCATGCTCGAGAGTGGTCTCTGCATACTCGAGGCCTCAGCTAGGTCGCGGCGTTTTTTTCAACATGTTAAAAAATGCCCGCGATTAAAAAAAGGTCGCCATGGAAAAAATCGATACTTTTTTTACTTGTAGGTTTAGCCGTAGTAGGTCGTAGTAGTTCGGCATGTTATTCGTAGGTAATCGAGGGTAGTCGAAGATAGTCTTCATCATAGTCGAAGGGAGGAGAGTCTTCACTCTCCACTATTCGGTGTCCAATTTTCCCAAAGTTAGTCGTAGCTAATCGTAGCTAGTCGAAGGAGGTCTTCAACATGACATTCTTAAAAACTATTCTAAACTCGCCAATTAGGTCACCCAAGTGGGACAGGCCCTTAAGAGCAGCTGAATCTGCTGCCCATATCCTAACTCTCATGAATCCCTCCATTATCCTGCAATGTTCAGTAACACCAAGATTTAAAAAGGCATTGTTTTAAGGATCATTATTTCTCGTCTACCCTCAGCTACCACCCCCTTCCCTTCCAACAATATAGTGACAAAATTATACAATCACTTTTTATCTTCCATGAGTTTGTAATTTAAAGTGCATAGAATAGTAATGTTAGGATGAAGACAGGTAGAGAGTTACCAGCTGATATTTTCCATTCATAAATCAATGCTTTGACCAAGAAACTTTATATTTTATTCAGGTGGAATACTTACAAAGAGACTTGCCCATCTCCAGTAAGTTTTCTCTTATCAATCTTTTTCATAGCAATGAATTCCTTTTTCCTTTTCCCAAAGATCCAATTTTTCTCCAGGATACAGATCTACAAGGACTTTGATAACTTAGAGAGTTCAAAACCATCACCAATGGCCATATCCATACACTTAAAGCCCTGTCCCACTGTGCGAGTTCATTCAAGTGCTCTCCCGAATTTAAAAAAAATCAAACTCGTGGTAAGCACGGAGAATGAACGTAGCGGGTACGTCGGAGCTCGGGGACGTTTCTTACCGGCTCGTACTGCTAACGGCTGGTACTCGGGAAGACTCGCTAGCAGCAGGTAAGCACGGGAAGACTTGTGAAGATTTTTCAACACGTTGAAAAATGTCCACGGGAGCCCCGAGTACCGACGAGTGGCCATTACCGTAAATCTCCGAGTTCGAATCAGGGCAAACTCGGGAGAACTCTTGGAATGAACTCGCACCGTGGGACAGGGCTATTACCTGTGCTGGAGACCTGTGCAGTGATTAGGAGAGAAGTTCAAGTTCAAGTGAGTTTATTGTCATGTGTCCCTGTATAGGACAATGAAATTCTTGCTTTGCTTAAGCACACAGAAAATAGTAGGCATTTACTACAAAACAGATAAATGTGTCCATATACCATGATATAAATATATACACACATGAATAAATAAACTGGTAGTGCAAATAACAGAAAGTGGTTGCTAATAATCAGAGTTTTGTCCGAGCCAGGTTTAATAGCCTGACGGCTGAGGGGAAGTAGCTATTCCTGAACCTGGTTGTTGCAGTCTTCAGGCTCCTGTACCTTCTACCTGAAGGTAGCAGGGAGATGAGTGTGTGGCCAGGATGGTGAGGGTCCTTGATGATGCTGCCAGCCTTTTTGAGGCAGCGACTGCGATAAATCCCCTCGATGGAAGGAAGGTCAGAGCCGATGATGGACTGGGCAGTGTTTACGACTTTTTGTAGTCTTTTCCTCTCCAGGGCGCTCAAATTTCCGAACCAAGCCACGATGCAACCGGTCAGCATGCTCTCGACTGTGCACCTGTAGAAGTTAGAGAGAGTCTTCCTGGACAATCCGACTCTCCGTAATCTTCTCAGGAAGTAGAGGCGCTGATGAGCTTTTTTGATAATTGCGTTAGTGTTCTCGGACCAGGAAAGATCTTCAGAGATGTGCACCCCCAGGAATTTGAAGTTCTTGACCCTTTCAACCATCGACCCGTTGATATAAATGGGGCTGTGGGTCCCCCTCCTACTCCTTCCAAAGTCCACAATCAGTTCCTTGGTTTTGCTGGTGTTGAGGGCCAGGTTATTGCGCTGGCACCATATGGACAGTTGCTCGATCTCTCTTCTGTACTCTGACTCATCCCCATCAGTGATACGCCCCACAATAGTGGTGTCGTCAGCGATGCCCCGATGACTTGCAATTGTTACTCAAATGTAATAGTGCCTTTGAAGATTTAAGCAGAAAAACACATTGTCTCAAATATGTCTACCACAAAATAGATAAACGTACAAAATACCTTGCGTACGAAGAAATTGTGGATGTTGGTTTAAACAGAAGATAGACACAAAAAGCTGGAGTAACTCAGTGAGTCAGACAGCATCTCTGAAGAAAAGGAATAGTTGATGTTTCGGGTCGAGACCCTTCTTCAGACTGAGAGTCAGGGCAAAGGGAAACGAGAGGTATAGACGGTGATGTAGAGAGATGTAGAACAAATGAATGAAAGATAAGCAAAAAAGTAACGATGATGAAGGGAACAAGCCATTATTAGCTGTGGCCTGGGTGAAAACGAGTTACGGACAATGAGACTCAACAAGGCAGCTTTGAAGCTGATACGACTTGGGTGGGGGTGGGATGGAGAGAGAGTCACGAGAAGCAACTCCTTTTCAAAAACTGAGTGATGAAACAAGTCTCAGTCAAGCATTCCTTCATTTTGAAAAATCACAAATTTAGTTGTTTATTCCCAGATCAACTTGTCCTTCTTAATTATGAAAATGAATGTAACATGCTATGTCTCTTAAATCACTGTTGGATAATTTTGTGGGGAGTTGCTGAACCAAATTAGTCTGGCTTAGGAAAAATCATAAATTCTGGAGAACTGGCATGAAAATCCACTGAAGGTTAGATGAAGTGTCCAACCACACATTCGCATGAATCCACATTCTTCTCTCAATGGTTGACTGAGCTGCCATTTTGGGGGGACATGATGCTTAATCTCATTTTGTCTGCTCCCTTGGTTACCCTTTTTGTTCCTAACAACACTGAAATCTGGATAGTGTGAGCATGCCTGTGAGCATAGAATATATCCTCCCCGACCATAATCCAGAGTCATATAAACACATCCAGGTTTAATGGGCACACTCTCTCAGTATTAGTGCAGTCTCCTGCATATTTAAACGCTTGTTCACCTTTGCTTCATTTGAGTAGTTGATCATCCGGTGCAGACCCCCTTGTTCTATAAACCCTGTGGTCCTGAAAAGTCTTGTCAAGAACTCACAACAGCTGCAGCCTTTGTGTTTCTAGGTGTCTGAGTGTAAAAGGGATCATTTACACGATTTCAAACACTCTCTTATTTCACGTTGGCTTCAATCCCCTCTAAAATGTTGGCAGCATTGTGACAAAATATTTTCTTCTGTTGTTTATCTTGGGGATTCTGACACAAGAGTGAGCAGAAGAGTACTGATCTGGAAGTCCCTCAGACTGAGCGGGATTGTTACAGTGGAGACCCAGAGGAGACTCGAGAGGATCCGTTTCAAAGATTAAAAATGCAATCCTCACAAGGAATTAACAAAACAACTGGTCCCACAGATTTTCTTACAAATTTACATTCCAACTAAAAATTGGGGGAGAGAAAAAAAAAAAATCCATTAGTATTGAAAAGCGATGAACTAAAAAATAATCTCCATCAGAGCCATGAGGTCGATGAACAGGCAGGCACCAGCTGCACACACTAAAGATGGCACATGGGACTGTGGAGGCTGAGGACTGCACAGTTTTCCCCCTGCACCCCGTGAGCAAGTAACATCAGGGTCTACTGGAGCAATTCATTCGCTAAAGGGTGAACAAGAAGAATGATGTTTTAAAAGCTGCAAGATAAAAAAGTAACAAAACTCATCTGAATTCAACGTTAAGAATGTAATGTGAAAATGTAGTTGACGATTATTCACCTTTTAATTGTAAAACTCCAGGATCAGCAAAAGAGACGTATCTGCCCAAACCTCAGATGGGAATAGTAACAGGATCTGTCCTCATTTGCCTGATTTCTCTGTTTTTTTAATTAAACGGTGACATAAAACTTTCACAAACAAGAAGCAGCAAACAGAATAGATTCACACCAAGTGGGCATTTCAAAGCTCGGAAAATTCAGTGATTGGAAATAAACCAGACTACCCTGAACTACTGTCCAGAAAGAGCTTTGAAAATTGTGCATTAAAAAAAAAGATCCCCCCCACCTCCCTCCCTCCCTCCCCTCTCATTAACCAAATCAACAACAGCTGCCAGAAGCAATCTTTTGTGTTTTAAGGGAGTTCAATAACAATACATGTTTATCTGTTTAAACACGTAGGCACAGTAACAAAGACACAATAATTGTGTCACGGAACATTTAACTCATGATTAAACGTCTCCCTGTGTATTCTTGTCAAACACTTACTTCACCCTCATTTTATTACCCAAGAACATCTGGCAGCCAGCTTTTCACATGTTGCCTAATTTTTCTTCCAGAGAATGAAAAAAAATGGATAGTATGAAGTTGCCAGCTGGTTGACATTACATCACACCTGAAGTAATTGGATCACCATGGTTAAGCACTGGGCTTCACTTCATTTTCTTTTGACCAGTGCAATGCTACTCTGGATTAGACTTAACTTTACTAACAATCAAAATTTCCATGCCTCCAATTGCCCATTTGTCCGAATCAGGAAAGCTTTGAGCCCCACAAAGTTAACCAACACGGGGTAAAACACATCAGTCACATGGAGAGTTCTCATACGTTTAATTGAATGTGCTAAAGTAAGGTAGAGAGAGAAGAATCAGGAAACAGTCCCAAGTTTTCATATGATGTCATGACCATCTGTTAGAGTAAATCCTACTTACTTTTTACTAAGATGAGATGAGAAGTATTTCCCATTATTTCTCCCCCAAAAGCAACTTGGAGCCAATAGTTTAATAAGCTACAAGGAGCTCTTAAATCACGTTGAAATGTCTCAATATGTTTCACACAGTGAAGTACTTTGGAAATTTAGTGACTGTTACTATGTAGGAGAAAGCAGCTGTCACACTGTGACAGCAAGGTGCTTCCATGACTGCAATTAGACAAATGTCTCTTTTGTGGTCATTTTGGTTGTATTGGGTTGAGGGAAGAATGTTGGTCAGGACACAGCAGAATCCAAAGTAGCGGGTTCTTGCTCCAAAGTCTTCTATTGCATGACTTCATTGGACGTTGCTAAAATATTTCAATGTCTGAAAAATAAAAAGCAGCTGGTTATTACTGGAGTGTATGTTCAGACATTCCCTTCACACACTGTGTCCAAGTGTTTGGAAAGAGAAACACTTGCAGACTTGCTAGAGTCTGAACTTGCTGGATCTTCTTTTCAAATGACCGAGGCACAAATTTAAGCATAAGCCCTGTATATAATCTTAGTTACAATTAAAACAAAGGCATGTTTTTAGATCATCAATGAATATTAAGCAAGCATAGAAAATATACTTCTCCAGGGAAAGAGTTTCACAATCTCCATGAAACATATAGTTAAAAGAGAATAAAAGGTTATTAACTTGAAAAATTAACTCTGTTTCTCATTCCACAGATGTTGCCTGTTCCCAACATCTTCTATTTTTACTTATGAATACCAATGTCAGCAAACTTTCCAAAGTTTAAAAAATATATCTCTGCTGAAGAATATAAGTGTAGTAACTATCAGCACTGGAGCATGCCACTAATTCAACTGCAAGATGCTGTACAATGTGTCACACAGATGTTTGTCCCTAGCCAAGCGTAACATCTACATAAAATCATTGCGAACATGAAAAATGCCACAAAATATTTATGAAGCTCAGACCAATGTTGATGACACTCAGCTCTTGTACTTCCACTCCCACCACTGGTGTCACTACAGCATTTGACATTGTTAGATTGCAGATTTTTAACGTCACAGTTATGGAAAAATGTAGCACAGATACAGACCCCTCAGCCCACTAAAGGGCCTGTCCCATTTGGGCGTCATTTGCGCGTAATTTACGCGCCATCATTTACGTGTCACGACGCACGTCGCGCGCGTTATGCCACGCACGTGATGCGCGCATGGTGGGCATTACGTGCGCATGGTGTGTGGTGACATGGACAGTGATGCGCGGTCGTGCGCAGCGCCCCAGGATTTTGGGGTGTACAAAATCTTTCCGCGCCATCTGCGTGACGCGCAAATGTCACCCAAGTGGGACAGGCCTTCAGTCTGTGCCACACACCAAGCACTCATTTTTACATTAACTTTGCCCTGACCCATTGCACTTTTCCCACCGTACCATGAACTCCCCATCCCACAGCAGATTCAAACATCCACTGCACATTTGGGTCAGTATACTATGGCCAATGACCTACTTATCAACACATATTGGGGATGTGGGATGCACCCAGAAAAAACGCAAGCAGTCACAGGGAAAAGATGTAAACTCCACACAGACAGCATCAGAGGTCAGGATTGAACCCAGGTCACTCGAGCAGAGAGGCAGCAGGTCTACCAACAGTGCTACCATGCCACCCCATTTTTCTTCAACTTATTGGCAGTGAAGTTGGAGTAATTTTCATGTAATTCCGAACCAATACTGAAATGAATTGGCACTAATTCCACCACACTACACAAATGTAAATTCTCTATCTTCTAACATCAACAACTTAAATCTGGTTTAATACTTCACCTGCCTTTGAAGCATTTTTTTTCCAGTTATGGGATGACAAGCCAAGAGATCTCATCCAACAAAAGAAAATCTGGCAACATCTTTGGTTGGCTTAAAGAAATAACAAATATGATAAGTTTGCTTTTAAATTTAAAACTAATCTGCAAGTCTACCATGTATATGTCATCTCATCTCTCCTCACAGGCTGCCAAACTGAACCTCAAACAATACAAAAATAATTATAAAAAACGGTGACTACAAAATACGTTCATGATTGGCACATAAAGTGGACAGGTAAAATACTTTTCATTGGAATCTTAGCTCACCTGTAATAACATCAACAACTTGTATTTATTGTGTACCTTTACCATAGCCAAAGTCCCAAGGCTCTTCAGAGAAGTGTAATCAAACACAAATTGACACCAAGTCTTACAGAGCTATAGAACTATATAGCACAGAAACTGGCTATTCGGCCCGACTTGTCTCATCCTGACCAATCTGCCCAATCAAGTAGGTCTAACCTACCTGTGGCTGGCCCATGGTCATCCAAGTTTCCTGTCCATGCACCTGTGTGAGTGTCTTTGAAATATCATAATAGCACCCGGCTCTATCACTACCACTTGTGGAAACAAATAAGAATTGTTGACAACAAGATGGAATGTTGTGAGCAGTTTTGGGCCCCATATCAGAGCAAGGATGTGCTGGTGTTGGAAAGGATCCAGAGGAGGCTTACGTGAATGATCCCCAGAATAATTTGGTTAACATATGAAGAGCGTATGCACTGAGCCGGTACTCGTTGAGTTTAGAAGGATGAGGCGGGACCTCGTTGAAACTTACCGAATAGTGAAAGACCTTGATAGAGTGGATTATGGAGAGGATGTTTCCACTAGTGGGAGAGTCTCGGACCAGAGACCATGGCCTCAGAATAAAAGGACGTACCTTTAGAAGGGAGATGAGGAGGAATTTGTTTAGTCAGAATGTGGTGAATCTGTTGAATTAATTGCCACAAATGGCTGAGGAGGCCAAGTCATTGGATATTTTTAAGGCACAGATTGACAGATTCTTGATTAGTAAGGGTGTCAGGAGTTATGGGGAGAAGGCAGGAGACTGTGGTTGAGAGGGAAAGATAGAGCAGCTATGATTGAATGGTGGAGTAGACTTGATCTGCCGAATAGCCTAATTCCTCTCCTACAACTTATGAATTAAACGTTTGAAAAAATAATTAGGTCTTAAATTCATTTGTTTAAGAAAGAACTGCAGATGCTGGAAAAATCGAACGTAGACAAAAATGCTGGAGAAGCTCAGCGGGTGAGGCAGCATCTATGGAGCGAAGGAATAGGTGACGTTTTGGGTCGAAACCCTTCTTCAGACTTAAAAACAGATTGAGTAGAGATAGAGAGGTTCAGGGAGGGAATATCAGAAGTGGAGTTTCCTAGCAACTGAAGGCAATAGCTACAGTCAATTCTGATTAACAGGTCTTGCTGTGAAAGTGTTGAATAAAGATTCCATGGAAATACTCTCACAAAAGAAAAAAAGAAAAAATCCCATGGGTTATAATGTCACTGTGGCAGAGGTTCATTTAGCTCCATGGAATACTCGCAAGCTGATAGTGTGACAGAACACACAATGAGTTCAACACTTCAAAACTAAACAAATGCAAGCTGTAAAAGATAATGTTTTCAGAAAATACAACCACAGAATGTAACAAATCCTGGCTAGTTCTCTATGTGTGAAAAACGTATTCATTAGTCAAGTTATATCAAGATTGTTGTCAACTGCACACGTACACAGTGAAGTACAGGTACAATGAAAATCTTGTTGCAGCACCATCATTGGCATATCAATTCAGACAACATCAAATCATAAATACACTTGTAAACCTTCATCTTTTTCAGTGGGATTTGTATGATTGTATGGTGACCACAAATGTCACTGTACCAATTGGTGCATGTGACATGTAAATGTCTCTTGTCTCTTGTCTCTTGGTAAAATTGGTTGTTGTTGTCACAGTGGACAACCAGTCTTTAGTTATGGTCCATCTGGCTTTGGAAAAAGCTCCAGATGTGTAATATTGTATTTTTACTGGGAGAACAATCTTGCTTTAACGATTCAAAAGTTTGCTTTGTTGTACTTATCTGTGAATCTAAAACCTCAATAAAACTTAATTAAAGAAAAAAAGAGGCAAGAGCCACTTACAGACAAGGAAAATGTAAACCAGCTGTGCTAGAACATTAAGGAATTTATAATATAAGTGTGCAATTTAACCCAGGAGCAAAGGATGGGTTGAAATTACCCCCATCAGGTACATTAAATGCTTTAAAACACTTGTAATAAAGTTCAAAAACTGGGAATAAGACAGGCCACCGGTGATTTAAATCTTTAAAAGACAAAATGAAAATGTAATGTCTTCCAGAAAGCTGCAAAAATAGCAAATAGGGAAATAAAACCAGCCATGATAATGTACCAAAAGAGAGGATGCTCAAACTTCGTACAGATGCTCTTCATTCATCATGAATGCAAATGTATCTCATCTTACCTTCTAAGAATACTTGAGAAATTTGTCTTCCTGGAAAGGTTGAGTGTCATGTTGGAATCGTACCACAAAGCGTATTTTCAGCCTGAAGTTTTACTACAGAAAAACATCTGGAAATTGGTCATGAAGTCTACAGAAATTTATGGGTTTACAGGAAAGTTCTCAGTTTAGTCTGAAGATGATGCCTTAATAACGGTGAGATTGAATAAAACACAAGGGGAATGATGACCCTGTTGAACACCTTTGGCACTATCTGCAATGTTGTGGGGATTGAGTGACTGCAGTCCTGTTCACACATCACCAGGCATGACATGTTTGTTACTCGGGGGAAGATTGCGGTAGAGATTGTGGATGGCAATGAAGCTGAACAGAATGAATGGCAATCTTACATCCATCAAGACATCAAGATTCTGAAGAAGGGTCTCGATCTGAAACGTCACCCATACCTGAGTTACTCTAGCGTTTTGTGTCTTTCATCAATTTGACTGATTTGATCACATTTCCTGAGGAAGACTTCAGATAAATGTGTAAGTACAAGGGGTAAGAAATTGCCTCTGATGATGCAAACTGAAAATGCTTATTCAGTTTTTGGAGCAAAATCACCAAATAAGGTGTTATCCGTAGAAGGGATATGTAAATCTTCAACATGGTCAAAGGACCAACATATTGAACTGTATCAGAAATTAAGACAAACAAGCTCCTGAAAATATTGAACTATTGATCTACTTTCTTGTTAAAATTGGTCTATGATGACAGGTGATAAAAAGTACAAATATTTCTAACATCTAATGTTCAAGCACTTTATAATAGGTCAAAAACATGTTCATACTGACTATGTGAAATATGTTGATGACTACCATGACTACAAACATATTACATGTGTATAAACATGTGCCTGGTTAGTTATTAAAAACTGAAATGGCTCTCCAAGAATGATTTATCAATACGTGAGCATGTGAGCAGGTCAAGAAACTGTTAAGATATAGATCTATATTGATGGCTGATAAACCTTGAATATCGGCTTTCATGAAAGAAAATTTGACAAATGCAATTGGTAACTTTTTTAAACTAATGTTTCTATTGGCCATTTTCTCAGGTTTTGCATGCCTTTATTTCTCAGGGAGTTATTATTTTTAATCTAAGGAGTCTATCACTGTATGTTGCTGTCATTTAGTGCCCAACCCAGGCGACTGTATGTGTGCTAACTTCAGAAGCAGATCTACAATCACACATTACAATCACTCCGCACTCTTAAATCTCTACTCCTACAGCAACATTTCTTACATTAACCATGATCTTCTTAGACTCCTCTCAGATCTGGCCATACTTCGAACCTATTGACTTAAAACGTGCTATATAAATAAAACTTACTTACTTACTTACTTACTCGGACTTGATCGAACTTTCCAGGCTTCACCTTGCACTAAACGTTATTCCCTCATCATGAATCTATACACTGTGAATGGGTCAATTGTAATCATGCGTTGTCTTCCCGCTGACTGGATCGCAAGCGACAAAAGCTTTTCATTGTACCTCGGCACACGTGACAATAAGCTAAAACTGAAACTAAAACTAGTGTTCACACACATTCCCGCTTTTTTCCTCCAATGCACACCGTTTGCTCTTAATCACATTGAGTTGTATGTATACACCCGGCCGGTTAGTTCCCAATCTTCAATCAATTACAGACCCCAATACTGCTCACTACACCAACTGTTCTGTGTAATCAATAATTGTTGATATTGTGCTCCTGAGCCCAAGAAAAAAAACACTTAAACACATACACGGCAAAAGGAAATACAACTTTCAGGAGAAACCTATTTCCAGTTCTTTTTTAATCAAATTGACTTTAACTTGAATATTGATTTCTCTGACTTCAAGTAAGCCCTGCATTCCCTCTCTCTCCATCTCTCCCCCATCCAAGTCATGTCACCTTTTTGTTCCCACCTCTCTACAGCTCACAATGCCCCGTTTCCTTTATCATTGTTACTTTCTTGCATATCTTTCAATAATTTGTTCTATATCACTCTACATCATCGTCTATATCTCTCATTTCCCTTTCCCGTGACTTTCAGTCTGAAGAAGGGTCTCGACCCAAAATGTCACCCATTCCTTCTCTCCAGAGATGCTGCCTGTCCCGCTGAGTTACTCCAGCATTTTGTGTCTCTCTTTGTAAGGTAACTCTTTGTTTCCCATTTGTAAATAATTATGTTACACAGCCTGGAGTTTAAAGTCATCTTTAATTGTTACACATAATATAGCGGTGCAGCAGGTTGTTAGTTGCTAGTTCATCATCGCCGCTTCCAGGACTATCTAGTGTAGGAAGTGGGTGTTAATATAAAGCATACAGTAAGGTGGGGTTGGTGATGCTATTTCTACTATGATTGGTTCACATGCAATAACCAATCTACATCCTTCCCCGTAAAGAGCGAATAGAGTTAAACACATATGCGACTCTCGAATTTAAACATACTCACCGTATCTGTCAGGCGGTCTACTAATGCGACCCAAACGCGTACGGACCAACCCCTCTCCCTCTTTGCCAGAAAAGTTAGTGGGGGAGGGAGGTAGTGAACCCGGAAGTGAGAAGGCAGCTGGGGACACATGAGGCGACCGATAGGCTGAGCATGTGGGAGAGGTAGTGTTGTTGATGTTAGACAGGGCCGCCGGTCGTGGCGGAGAACGGGACACGCTGGGACTAGTGATAGCAGCAGCAGCAGCAGCAGCAGCAGCAGCAGACGCAGCAGACGGCTTGAACATCAGAGGTGGAGCAAAGGGATCGGCTGGTGGTGGACGTGGTTCCTTTACAGACAACAAGTGTTGGCGGCTCTGTCGGTACAGGCACCATCGACGTCAACAAGGTAGGAGCGGGGTTCCTTAGACGGGCCAACAAGGCAACCTAGACGGGAATGTCCCAAAGTAGTTTGCAAGCGGACGACTTGGCCCCGCAGCAGCGGTTTGCTGGACTTGTCGTGTGATCGTTTCTGGATGTTGTGTTTCTCCTGGATGCGCTTCTGGATCCGCAGCTGGCTTCAGCACCTGTGGCACCAGCTTCTGCTGGGCAATTGGTATCAGAGGTCGCGTTGTTCTGGACATCAGGCGTTGGGCTGGTGAGCCCATGACCCCGTCTCTAGCGATGTTTCTGAGGTTGAGAAGGTCTAGATACACATCCGACTTGGCCAGGTGCGCGTGTTCCATTAGTTGTTTTGTGCTACTAACTTGTTCAGCGAGCCAATTACTTTGAGGGTATTCGGAGCTGCTTGTGATGTGGTGGAAGTTCCATCGGTTGACAAAGTGTGTGAATGCGTGGCTGGTAAATTGTCTTCCGTTGTCGGTTTGCAGACAGACAGGTGCGGCGATTGTGGAAAAGTGTCTCTGTAGCTTTTGAATGACCATTTCTGATATGATGGTGGGTAGTAAATCAAGTTTGAACCAGTTAGAGTAGGAGTCGACGAGGACTAGGTAGTGTTTACCGTGCCATTCGAAAATGTCTGCCGCCACCGACGTCCAAGGCAGTACCGGTGGGGGTTGTAGTAGCAGAGGCTGTCTCTGTTGGTGTGGCGCCATCTGTTGCAGATGGGACAGGAGGTTGTCCTGTCCCGTATGTACTTGGCCATGCCAGGCCAGCAGAACATGCTCTGTGCGTGGGTACCTGGGTGACCGTTGTGTGCCTCTTTGTAGTATTCGTCTTGTAGGGATGAAGGGATCATGACTTTGTGGCCCTTAACTATGACACCGTCCTGTATTACCAGCTCATCACAGACTAGGAAGAACGGCTGCACCTCCAGTGGTGTGCTGGATTGCCTGTCTGACCAGCCTCTTGTGATTATGGATGAGAGTAGCTGGAGAGTGCCATCGGCGGCTGTGTGTTCAGCTAGACGGCGCAAGCGTTCCGTGGGTACGAAGTCGATCTTGAGAACCGTAAACTCGTCCCGTTCATTGGGGTGTCGCTCACTGGATACACGTGGTGCGCGAGAGACAGTGTCAGCAACGAGCATGTCTTTACCTTTCTTGTAAACAATTTTGAAGTCGAACCGCTGGAGCTGCATCATCATACGCTGCAGTCGTGCAGGTGCTGCGTGTATAGGTTTATTAAGGATGGTTACAAGTGGCTGTTGGTCTGTTTCGACTGTAAAAGTGTTCCTGAAGACGAAGTCCTTGAATTTTGAACAAGTGAAGACCACGGCTAGCAGCTCTTTCTCGATCTGTGCATAGTGCTGTTCGTTGTCCGTCATGGTGCAGGAGGCGTTAGATACAGGTAGTACAGTCACATCGGCAGATGATTGAAGGCAGGCTGCGCCCAGCCCATATTGTGAGGCATCGCAGGTCACCATGACAGGACGCTTCAAGTCGAAGAATGTCAAGGTGGGAGCGCTGGCCAGCTTGGACTTTGAAGTCAAATACTTGTTGATGCTGCTGGAACCAGGTCCATGCAGTTTCCTTCTGAGTGAGTTGGCTCAGTGGCGAACTTAGTTCGCTGAGGTTCGTTATGAACTTTCCCAGATAGTTCACCATATCCAGAAAGCGTTGTAGGCTTAACACGTCGGTGGGGGCTGGCATTTCTGTGATGGCAGCAGTTTTCTTCGGGTCGGGCTGAAGGCCATCAGAAGTGAATACGTATCCTGTATATGTGACCTCTGGAACCCGGAACTTGCATTTCTTAGGGTTGAATTTCAGATTGATCTCACGTGCCTGGTCCATAATACGCTTTAGGTTGGTGTCATGCTCCACTATGTCTTTGCCATATACCAGGATGTCATCCACGATGATGGCACACGGGAGTCCTTGGAACAGCTGTTCCATGTTTCTTAGTGCGGGCGCTTGATGGCAGTGTTCAAATCTTTTGGATTAATACACACACGGAGTTCGTTTGTGTCTTTCTTAAAGGTGACAACCATGGTGGAGACCCAGTCTGTGGGTTCGCTGATTTCGGCTAGTACGCCCATGGCGACCATGTTTTTTAGATCAGTCTCAATTCTGTCTCGCATGGCATGTGGCACACGGTGGGGGGCACGGACGGCTGGGTCGATGTTGGGGTCAATGGCGATCTTATAGGTCACAGGCAGCTTGCCTAGCTTGCCATCGAATAGATCAGGGTATCTTTTTATCGGGTCCTCAGATATTAGTAACTTGTGAATGGACCGGTCGAAGGAGACTAGCCCTAAGTCTTGGCACGCATGGATGCCCAGTAGAGTAGAGTCACAGAGTCAGATTTAAAGATATAGAAAGTCAGATTACTTGTGGTGTTTTTCAGCACGCATTTAAAGATAGTTCTTCCCAGAGGATACAAAACCTCCCCCCCATAAGCATGTAAGGTGGAGCTGTCTCTAGTCAAGGCCTCATTATTTCTTATCTTGTTGTAGACGTTCACAGGCATTACATTCACGCGGGCACCGGTATTGAGTTTGGCCTTCACAGGCTTGTTGTTAATTGACATTGAAACAGAGCGATCCAGAATCTTACCAGCTGTGTGAAGGAGTGAATGCACAGTCGACTCCTCATATGTGCTAATTGGATTATCCTCGTGGACAGAGTCGAGCTGGTCCTGTGAGTCTTGAATTGTTTGGTTTTGTTGAAACAGGTGCAGATTAGATGCTGAGCTGGAGGGTCTGTTCCCACGGGACCTGCAGACAACGGTGAAGTGATTCATCCTTTTGCAGTAGTTACAAGGCTTGCCGTTCGCCGGACAAAACGATCGTCCCTTGTTGCGGAAATAGTTACAATTCGGGCATCTTTGAGGGGGCTCATTGGTGAATCCCCGGTTAGCCGGTTGTGGTGGTTCATTCATGAATCTTCTGTTATCTGTCGGTGTTGGTCGTCTGTTGACACCCGTCAGGTTTATGGCCTTCTTCTGAGTGTCAAACTGGTCACTTAGTGGAGCCACAATCTCAGACGTTCTGCAGGCATGCACAGCTTGTGCAAGGGTTAAGTCAGCATTCCGCAGTAACTCAGTCCTTAGCTTTTGATCGGTCATGCCATTGACAAGCTTGTCCCTGATTAATTCATTTGACATGACCTCGAAGCGGCATCGCTGAGCCATATATTTCAAGTCACAAATAAATCTTTCCACGGGCTCGTCGGGGAGCTGGTGTCTCGTGAAGAATTTTGCTCTTTTTAAAATACGGTTTGAGGGTGGGTCGCATAGTTCACGGAATTTACGCAGTAAAATGTTGGGGTCACGCATAGTCTCAGCAGGTACAACTACCTGATCGTTGGCATCGAGAACGGCTGGCACGTAGTCAAAGGTCCGGGCTCTCATCATGGCCTCGTGTCCCGCCAGGGTTAGTAGAAGGGAAGCCTTGACAGTATTTGGTTCATTACGATGGGCGATGTTGATATAGTGTTCATAGTCGATTTCAAATAGCCTCCATCGTTCCCCGATGTCAGAATCGAAGATAAGCTGCGCTGGCTTTCGGCACGAGTGAGCCATGGTGATACAAATGAAACTGATAAACAGAAATAAAACCCGTTATACGGACGCAGTGGGTTACTTCAAGCTTTCCGACACCATGTAAATAATTATGGTACACAGCCTGGAGTTTAAAGTCATCGTTAATTGTTACACATAATTAAGCGATACAGCAGGTTATTGGTTGCTAGTTCATCATCGCCGCTTCCAGGACTACCTAGTGTAGGAAGTGGGTGTTAATATAAAGCATTCAGTAAGGTGGGGTTAGTGATGCTAATCTACTATGATTGGTTCACATGCAATAACCAATCTACACCATCCTTCGATCAACTTTCTAGTCACTCCACAATATTGCCTCCACAATGCATTTCTTCTTTCCTTAGGCGTTCAATTTGGAGTGTTTATACTCCAGTTTTGAAGATTTTGAGGTGCTGATGTGGCCAATATGGGAACAACAGACCATTCTGAGGGTGCACACTGAAATTTGCAACCAACCTTCACTGATACAATATTATTAAACATCTTATAAAAATTCAATTACATCATCTTCAAAATACTCAGATTAAGCAAGATATGCCTGAAATTATGTAGCTAGATAGTCTTTACAAGCCTATTAATTTTATAAATACTCATTAAGTTAAAATTTTAGATTGTAAACTCCAAACCTTTGCCCACAATTTGTATTAGACCATTGATGTTTGCTTTATTTCTTAAACCTTCCTTTGTTGACACAGTCATTTCTTTAATGCTAATGGATATATATATATTCATCTCATTTGTTAGAATAATGCAATAAAGATAAACATCCTACATTTTTCTATTTGTGAGTGTTATGATAATATTGTGAGATTTAAATAATTATGTTGTTTTCTAACTCTGCCTGAAATCTGTCCCCTGCTTGAACCGTATACTGTTCAGACTCTGCTTGAAACCAAATATTGTTAAATTAGAGTCTCAAGGCATATTGTTCCTCATACACAGATATTGCTTAAAGTAAAGTAATGTCAATTTTATTTATATAGCACGTTTAAATCAATTACATAAAAGAAATAATAGTTTCCGTACGTCCATAGAAAAATTAAAAATAAGAAAAATGACATAACACATTATAGAATTCAACATGAACGTCCCCCCACAACAGAATCAAAAATTTCCACTGTGGGGAAAGGCATCAAAAAGTTAAGTCCTCTTCCTCTGTGAAACACCCAAGGTCAGGACCTATTTGTGGCCTCTGCAGCCAGTCCGATGTTTTCAGGCCCTCTTTGCCGGAAAGCTGGAACTCTGGCATCGGGTGAACACTCCTCGGCGGCTTCGAAATGTCTGGAGCGGCCGCTTCCTCCCCGGAGACTCTGCCGCCCGTAGTCCTCACGGAGCCCCGACTCTGGCGATCTCGGATCCCAGGCTCCGTGGTGTTCCAAATCCAGCACCGCCCGCGGCTGGACGCTCGCAGCCACAGCTCCTCGGATGTTGGAGTCGGCGGTCACAGCACTCCGGAGCTTAAGACCCGGTAAGGCATCGCCTGCTCCGTGCTGGTTTTCCAGCGCTGTGCTGCCGCCGCCGAAGCTGTAGTCCTGGCCGGTCCCGACAGGAAACGCCGCTCCAGTTTCGATGGTAGGCCGTGAGGAAGGGGCGAAGAAGCAGCTCGGAGGGAAGCCGCCTCTCCGACCAGGTAGGGACTAGGAAATAAAGTTTCCCCCTTCCCCGCCCCTCACCCACCACATAAAATACCTCCAACTAACATTTGGTTTTTAACAGGACTAAAAATAAAAATAAAAAAGGGTGAAAGGGCGGACTGCAGGCAGAGCAGCCATACACAATGGCGCCCTACTCCTGCAGTCCGTCATCTTCTTATTAGACACTCATTGCAACCATGTTGGTCAAAAATAAACTAGGGATCTTTGTTACTCCAAATGGCATGCACCACAGGACACAAGGCTTTGATCCCCAGCCCTTGTGTACAAGCATTATTAAAAAGTAAATGTGTAGGAAGGAACTGCAGATAGACCAAAGATACCAAAGATAGACACAAAATGCTAGAGTAACTCAACGGAACAGGCAGTATATCTGGATAATAGTAAATGCCAGCATTAGACTCTCACTAATACTAAATATGTAATGCATCAAAGGTGTTTTGTCGCTTTGATTTAAACATGCAGCCACACCATATTGCGAAACAAGGATCACGGAATGTTACAGCACAGGCAAAATACCAATATATTGGAGTGTTATCCAAGAGAATGAGATGTGTGGGAAGGAACTGCAGATGCTGGTTTAAACCGAAGGTAGACACAAAGTGCTCGAGCTATTCAGCTGGTCAGACAGCATCTCTGGAGAAAAGGAATATGTGTCATTTCGGGTCGAGACCCTTCTTCAGACTGAGAGTCAGGGGAAAGGAAAATGAGAGATATAGATGGCGATGTAGAGAGATATAGAACAAATAAATGAAAGATATGCAAAAAAGTAACAATGATAAAGGGAACAGGTCATTGTTAAGGGCCTGTTCCACTGTGGGGACCTAATTTGTGAGTGTAGAAGAGTTTAGGAGAGTTTAAAAAAAGTGGAATGGTCGTGTTGTATCGCCTAAGTAGAACACCTCCTACAACTTCCTTCAACTATGTAGAGAACCTCCTACGAATATGTAGAAGACCTGCTTCGATTTCCTTCGACCTCCTTCGACTATGTTGAAGACTAGGTTCGGGAAAATTGGACACCGATTAGTGGAGAGTGAAGACGACCTCCTTCGATCTCCTTCGACCTCCCTTCGATCTCCTTCGACTATACTAACACTATCTACGACTACCTTTGACATCCTTTGATTACCTTTGACTACCCTCGATTACCTTTGATTGCCTTCGATTACCTACGAATAACATGCCGACCTACTATGACCTACTTCGACTAAACCTACGAGTAAAAAATATATAGATTTTTTCCATGCCGACCTTTTTTTACTCGCGGACAATTTTCAGCATGTTAAAAAAAAATGCCTCGACCAAACTGAGTCCTCGGGTTTGCTGAGACTACTCTCGAGCATGAAGGAGAGTTACATAGACCTCCAAGGACCACGTGTCGACCATGCTGCGTGTTGAGTTGAGGGCAAACTCTTCTAAACTCGCAAATTAGTTCCCCGCAGTGGGACAGCCCCTTTAGTTAGCTAGTTACCGACAATAAGGCTCAACGAGACAACTTTGAAGCCAGTACTACTTGGGCGAGGGAGGGAAGGAGAGAGGCGGTATGCACGAGCTACGTGAAGTTAGAGAAATCAAAAATCATACCGCTGTGTTGTAAGCTGCCCAAGCCAATGAGAATCAGTGTCACTATTTATCTGCAGTTAGTTTACAAGCAGGACAGAAAAATAATTACCTCGAGGTAGAAGGCAAGGAATTAGTTATAAATATCTATATGAATGTCACAATGTTATAACACCTCATCCAGTCAGATAAAAAAGATGGGTTGAGTATTTTAGCATTATTATAAAAATGTCAATGGAGTATTATTAATAATTCGAGCAAAATTCCTGCTGTTAAAGTTACAAACTGTGTGTGGCAACAAAAAGACAAGATCAGTCACGTTAACATGACATAACCGAGAGCTCATCAACAGAGGAGTTCAGAATCATATAAAATGTCTGTGTGAATACTGAAATATTAAAATGCCAATGTCAAGACAAACGAAAATAATACTAATTACTTGATCAAAGAAAGACATTTTGACAGTAGTTTAAAGCAGTCTTAGAATTATTTGCACTGGGGTAAAGAAAACAATCACTTGTTACAAAATGCGACCCAAGTCAGCACAATACTGCTGATTGATAAACGGTGCAGATCCATCAGCAGGCTGCAGAACATGGCAAAACAGCTCTTCAATCTTCTTTACTTAGGCATTATCTCATTCAGTATTGAGTATTCAAGGATACAAGGAACCGTAGATGCTGGAATCTTGAGCAAAGCACAAAATGCTGGAGTATATTAACAGACATCTGGACAGGTACTTGGATAGGAATGGTTTAGCGAGATATGGGCCAAATGCAGCCAGGTAGGACTAGCACAGATGGGGCATGTTGGGCCGAAGGGCCTGTTTCCCTGCTGTAATGGCTCTATGAATATCTCAATGGGTCAGGCAACGTCAGTTTGGGGTTGTGACCCTTCTTCAGACTCAGCGTTTGTGTTTTGATGAGTATTTGGGGATGTCGTGCTTCCACTCCGCTTCTGCGGGTTTGAGCTGGATGATATGTCACCGTGAACGCTGGCGTGGCTGGAGCAGGAGGTGCAAGATCAGGCAGATGGGTAGAATGTTTTGGAGATGTTGTATTCCGTCTGCAATTTATACTGAGATTATTTGTGCTCCCAGCAAAAAAACTGAAGGTTCTCACTGTCCACCTACACAGAACAGTTCCATAGCTGTTACAATGGTTACCTTCTCGTTCCAACAACCTGGGTTTGGTCTTGACCCTGGGAGTTTGCTGGTGGGCTTGCATCAGCTCCCAGTGGATAGATACTCCAGTTTCATCCCTTATGTCAAGGATAAGTTGGTTAGTTATTATAAATCGCCCCTTGGCGGGAAGAGAACAGGACCGGAGGCTTTGAGTAGGTATGTTACAATACTTACCTTCAGCGGCGCTGCAATTCTGCCACTGGCTGTGTGCGCGATTTTGCCGCCTTTGAGGGGGGGGGGGAGGCGGGGTTAAAACACGGGTTTCTCCTACCTTGTCCTGGATTATATTTAGTTGGAGTGCAAGCTTTTGCTGAAGAATCGTTCCGACGGGCGTTCTGTGTATTTCTTTTTTTAAATAGCCCGACTAGTTCAGCGCTGGAGTAATTTTAAAATCAGCTTCTAAAGCTGTCAACACCAACACCAGGGACGGATTTCAGGTACGGGACAGGTAAATGAAAGCCGTTTATTTTATGTATAGAAGTGCTCCTTAAGATGCCTTTAATTCACATTTTACGTTGCGAAATGGTGATTTTTTTCCCCATACGAACCGGCAGTATTTTTCCTGCCGATATGGAGTTTAAATTCACCGCAACCGCAACGTTCCAAATGATCGTGTTCCAGAAAAACCCACTCGCAAGATGATTTAATGGCCATTAATTTACAGGTATTAAACACTAAATTCCTTCCATTTGGCCTATAAATCCATGACAATGAGATTTAAAAATTATGTTGTATTGTGAATTCTTGTGTGAATGTTATTTGGACACTTAGGCTATTTAAAAATGTGAATCTATTCTTAAGAAATTGATAGATGTTTAGATCTAGTAATTGAATTTTGTAATTAGCTACAATTAGGTAACTAACTAATTATATGCTTTAATTTCATCTAAGTAAGATTGTTTCATATTTGTTTCAGAATGCTTCAATCTATAATAACTGAAAATGTCTTTCAGTTCTCTTAATTTTTAAGAAAGTTATGGGCTTTTGACTGTCCTCGATCACAGCTTTTGAGTGAAGTCAATGGAAAAGCAATAGGGAACAAGATGCTAATTTCCGAGTATGAAAATGGCCATAACTTTTTTAATACTGAAGATATGAAAGTGAATTAGGTGTCAAATTAAACTTCTTTTTATGCTTTATCTGATGGGATAAATTACAGACTTGATTTTTTAAATCTCAAAATTTTGTAACATTGCTACTTTGAGGAAGTTGATAAAAATATTGGATAGAAGGTGGAATGAGATTAGATGGATGTTTACTGGTTGACGCAGCCTGTTTCTGTGCTGCATTACTTTCTCCTTCTGGACTTTTTGATCATTGGGCACTGTTGTACACAGTAGTAGGTTGTTTTGTAGATGTTCAGTGTACATTGTACAGCACACCTTCTTGTGTAATCCAGTTAGCAAGTCAGTGATGCTTTGGAGCACAATCTCTGAACAAGCATATCCACAAACATCATCTGTAGACGGCAATTTGATAACTAAAGCATGGATGTCTTTAGTTCTGGAGTGGTAGGTCAAACTGTTTTTTTGTCCCCACTTGTACTGCACAGCAGACTGAAGTCTAACTCTTTTGAGAATAGCTGCAGCTTTGCGGGGATAAAGATTGTGTCTGGTAATAAGGTTTGCTCAACACTGATCTGCCCAATGCTTGGCTCTGCTGTGAGCCCATTTGTCAAGATGATGGCTTGAATGACCTCATATAGCAAGCACAAGTCTGTGGGCAGGTTATCTGGCTAACTGAGTCAAAGGTTCCTGTGAATTCGCAAAATGCATGCATTGTGATTAAAGCATAATTTAAAAAGGGGTAATAGAGTCATAGACCTATGCAGCACAAGAACAGTCTGAAGAAGAGTCTCAACCAAAAATGTCACCCAATCCTTCTATTCAGTGATGCTGCCTGTCCCTCTGAGTTACTCCAGCATTTTGTGATTATCCCCTTCAGCCCAACTCATCCATACCGACTAAATTGCCTAAGCAACTAAGTCCCACTTGCTTGCGCTTGCCCCATACCCCCCCAAACTTACATTATACATATAGCCATCCTCGAGTCTCTGGCAACTAATTCCAAAAATGCACAGCATTCCATGTTTAAAAGGTCCCTTTCAAATCTGCTCTTCTCACCTTAAACCAACGTTCCCGATGAAATAAAATAATTTAGAAATCTCAGTATTTTTCCAGCATAAATATCTAACACTAGGGCTAAAAGCTTTGTGTGACAATGGAAGACAAGATCAGTCATATTCAAGTGACATTATCTGGAAATTATTAATGGTAGAGTTGAAAAATCATATTCTTATGTACTTTCTGAAATCAAAAAATGCCAATGTAAAATATGAATGTCGTGTTAAATAGAAAGAAAAGAACCCCTGATCAATGAATGACATTTTGACCGAAATTAAAGACAGACTAAGATCTGCACTGGTGTTAAGAAAACAATCACTTATTGCAAAATGGGACCCAAGTCAGCACATTAAGGCTAACTGATCAAATATGCATATCCATCAGCAAGCTGCAAGGCATGGCAAAATAGTTCTTCAATATTTGATCACTGAAAGAATAAATACAGTAATGTGAAACCCCACAAGGTCTCAGAATGAGTATATTTAACATCTTTTAATGAGAATCTGTTGGCAGGGACACATGAAACTGGAACTTTCAAATTCATCAGCAACAGCATTTGGCTGCTGAAGTGCACCAGTCATAATATAGACACACACACACACACATGGAATAACAGATAGCAAGCAGTACCTTGGTACCATTAAGCAAAACCCCAACTTTTCATTTTAATTCCCTAAAATACATTCTGTTGAATTACTAAAGGTTGACAGATTACACTGGGCCCTTGTGGCATTATTCTGCAGTTTGCTATGATCTTGTTTTTAAACTGCAGTGTTTGGCTCCCATTCATTGCCTTTCCTCTGACCCCAATATACTCATTTTTCCTTAATCCTACCCTGGCTCCCAGAGCTATCCACTCTCGTTTCCAACTTCTGGCTTTCATCCAAACACAATGTGTTCTCCGTTTCTCAGTCCCAGCGCTGCTCTGGAGATGTCCCCTCCACACCTCGTTGCCCTTGCTTCAACTCATATCAAAGTTTCTGCTCACCCCACAAGTCCACCCATACTCTCATGATAGATCACCATTGAACCTGTCGTCTCACAGCTAGGACTAGTTCACAAGAATAACTTGCCCCTTAAATAATGTGACAGTGTCCCAAAGAGCTCATCAAGAGTGATAGTGGCATAAGTATTTCTGAAGCCAAAACATGACAGCACACAGACACACAAAGGTAATGTTTATGAAGCATCTTAACAGGAGAAGAGTGAAAGCTTCAGCCGCACACTAATTTCACCACTGCCATCGACAAGAAGGTACAGGAGCCTGGAAACTGCAATGTCCAGGTTCAGGAACAGCTTCTTCCCTACAGCCATTAGGCTATTAAACACTACAACCTCAAATAAGCTCTTCGTTTGTTCGCTCGCTCGTGTAGCTTGTAGCTTGGTGTTGGCTTCTGTTGTCGTCCAACATGTTGACAGAATCGGTCGCCCGATGCGTCACGAAATGCATCGTGTCGTCGTTTCTGGGGATCGACATGAGAAGGCTTCTGTCATGTAAAGATGTAAAATTGTCCAACATCTCTAAGCTAAACAAACCATAATGTTATCCTGATGTTATCCTCCTTGTGATATATTATTATAATATGTGATGATACTATATTGTCACAATATTAGGGGGAGTCTCCGTTTAAATATATGTTTTGTTTAGTTTAGTTTAGAGATACAGCTCGGAAACAGGTCCTTTGTCCCACCGAGTCCGCACCGACCAGCGATCCCCGCACACTAACACTATCCTACACACTATACCAAGCCAATTAACCTACAAATCTGCACAGCTTTGGAGTGTGGGAGGAAACCAAAGATCTCGGAGAAAACTCACGTGGTCACGGGGAGAACGTACAAACTCCCTGCAGACAGCACCCATAGTCGGCATCGAACCTGGGTCTCTGGCGCTGCAAGCGCTGTACGGCAGCAACTTTACCGCTTCGCAACTGTGATGGCCCTTGAATTGTCTTGGAATTATTTCCATTTGTCAAACATTCTGGAGTATTCTTCGTGTACTTACTACATTTTCAAATATTTCCGTCATGTCATAAATTTCAGAAATACCATGTTTATGTCTCCAGTTCCCTAACATGATTAGTCAGGAGGTGCAGCAAAACTCACTTCACACAGGCATAGTCCTCAGGGATAGTGGAAGTCTCCCTGACTTCCCACATCATGCAGGAGGGGCCACGCTACCACTCTATCTATCTGCCATCTATCTGCCATCTTTGCAGCACTTGAAAACATAAATGTTATGACGGAAAGAAAAAAACATAAACCGTACCTTAACGCGCCGTCGCTCTCTACACCTAAGCCTCTTGAGACAAAGCCTTGCTTTTACCCTCCACAAAGCACTTCACCTCCACGCGGCCACCTCCACCTCCACAAAGTAATGCCCCTGTCCCACTTAGGAAACCTGAGCGGAAACCTCTGGAGACTTTGCGCCCCACCCAAGGTTTCCGAGCCGGTTGCGATGCTAGTTGAAGGTGGTTGCCGGAGGTTGTAGGTAGTGGAAGGTAAGACCTCCCTGGTGGAATAAAACTGGGTGAAAAAAAGGTCTTACCTTCCACTACCTGCAACCTCCGGCAACCACCTTCAACTAGCATCGCAACCGGCTTCGACTAAAAAATTACCGATTTTTAAAACGGCAACCTATTTTTAGTCGCGGCCGGTTTTTAACTTTTTGAAATAATCGCCGGAACATAGAAGAAGCGGAAACCACTTTCGACCATTAGGGAGACTGACAAAAACCTCCGGGAACCGCACGGAAACCTTGGGTGGGGCGCAAAGTCTCCAGAGGTTTCCGTTCAGGTTTCCTAAGTGGGACAGGGGCATTACTCCACTCGTTTGTGCCTTCCTTTCCATGCACCCGGGAGGAGCCGTCACTCCAGCACGGTGACAGCTATCAGCTGCAAAACTGAGCCTTGTAAATGTTTTTGTCCCAAATCTGAAATCTGTATCCCTGCCCCCAGAATCTTTGCAAGTGGTTCAGCTTCCATCCACTTGGCCAATCCAATGCAAAACACAACGTACAGAAGGAGCTCAGGAGGTCAGGCAACATCTGAGGAAGGAATAGACAGGCAAGGTTATCAATCAGGATCCTTCTTCCAGTTTAAACATGTAGCTGAATTTCCTCGCCTCCAGAAGCATTATAAACAATCTGTTCTGCACCCTCTCTCATGTGTGGTGACCATAAATAGATGCATGAAGGAAGACCTGTAGAAATCGTTAATCTTCCTTTCAAGGTGTTAAAGTAATTCATAGAACACAGAACATGGAACAGTACAGCACATGTTCTTCAGCCCACCATATGTGCACCAGTCATGATGCCAAATTAAATTCATGTCTTCTGCATGCTTGTGAGCCATACCAAGTTCAAGTTTAAGTTTATTGTCGTCTGCACATATGGGCGGCACGGTGGGGCAGCGGTAGAGCTGCTGTCTTACAGCGCCAGAGACCCGGGTTCGATCCTGACTATGGGTGCTTGTCTGTACAGATTTTGTATGTTCTTCCAGCGACCTGCGTGGGTTTTCTCCGAGATCTTCAGTTTCCAAATCTTCGGTTTCCTCTCGGATTCCAAAGACGGACAGGTATGTAGGTTAATGGGCTTGCTATAAATGTAAATTGTCCCTAATGTGTGTAGGATAGGGCTTGTTTCCGGATGGCCATGGAGAAGCTGGGTGGCGAAGCCTGCCTGGGCCGACCAAGCCTCATGGTGGTGGTGGGCTTCGGCAGCAGTGGAGCCTCGGCAGCGGTAGGGCCTCGGAGGCGGTGGAGCCTCAGAGGCAAGGGTGGAGCCTCAGCGGTGATTAGCCTCGGCAGGGGTGGTGGGGCCTCGCGGCGGTGGTGTGGCCTCACGGCGGCGGTGGGGCCTCGCGGGTCGACCCGCAGTCGGTGGTCGATGAGGGCGCAGGGGAACCAGCGTGAGGGGGAGGAGGAAGACCAATGGAGGAACCGACGGGGATACTTTGTAACTTTGTCAACACTCTTTATGGGCCACTATTTGCATACCTTGGGTATGCGAGCAAAGAATGTCATTGTGCTTTGTCACATGTGAGAATAAAGTATTCCATTCCCCCCAACTAAATTAAACTAAACTATACACAAATACGATGAGATACAGGTACAATGAAAAATGGTGCTTGCGGCAGCATCACAGGCAGATAGACTCAGGCATACACACAAAAAGCTAATTAGACACGAGTTACATGTAAAATCCTAAAAGTTGATTGTGCCAAAAAAAAAGCTATGATTGCAAAAAACACAATTAGAATAGGAAATAAAGTGCATAGTTGTGCACATAGGTGGGCCGTAATGTTTGGTAGTTGAGGTTGGATCAGGGTTGTCTGTGTTGTCGGTTAGTCTATGTACTGGTCCCAGAACAGGTCATTGGAGAGGTTAACGCCCAAGAATTTGAAGCTGCCATCTCTCTCCACTATCATCCCACCAATAAAAAACTGTGCCTAGTATTCTTACTTCCCTTTTCTGAAGTCAACATTCAGTTCCATGGACAGAACCAAAATGCTGGAGAAACTCAGCGGGACAGGCAGCATCTCTGGAGAGAAGGAAAGGGTGACGTTGAATGGGAAACATTCTTGCCATAGAGGGTGTACAGAGAAGGTTCACCAGACTGATTCCTGGGATGTCAGGACTTTCATATGAAGAAAGACTGGATAGACTTGGCTTGTACTCGCTAGAATTTAGAAGATTGAGGGGGGATCTTATAGAAACTTACAAAATTCTTAAGGGGTTGGACAGGCTAGATGCAGGAAGATTGTTCCCGATGTTGGGGAAGTCCAGAACAAGGGGTCACAGTTTAAGGATAAGGGGGAAATCTTTTAGGACCGAGATGAGGAAAACATTTTTCACACAGAGAGTGGTGAATCTCTGGAATTCTCTGCCACAGAAGGTAGTTGAGGCCACAGTTCATTGGCTATATTTAAGAGGGGGTTAGATGTGACCCTTGTGGCTAAAGGGGGTATGGAGAGAAGGCAGGTACAGGATACTGAGTTGGATGATCAGCCAAGATCATCTTGAATGGCGGTGCAGGCTCGAAGGGCCGAATGGCCTACTCCTGCACCTATTTTCTATGTTTCGATGTTTCTATCCAGAGATGCTGCCTGTGTTACTCCAGCATTTTATGTCTATCTTTAGTTTAAACCAGCATCTGCAGTTCCTTCCTACAACATTCAATTTCTCGATGTTGGTGTTAAACAAGAGGTTGTTGTTGTGGCACCACTCAAGCAAGTGTTTTTTCTCTCTCCTCTACACTGGCCCGTTAGCTCCCATGAATCGGCCAGCAACAGTGGGGTCATCGGTGAATTTATCGATAGTATTGGAGCTGTGCGTAGCCACACAATCATGGGTGTAAAGACACTAGAGCACGGTGCTAAGTTCACAGCCTTGAAGTGCACCTGTGTTGATGGTCCATTCGGAGGAGATGCTATCACTGGTCCGCACTAACTGATGTCTGCCGATGGGCAAGTCAAGGGTCCGGTTGTAAAGTTCCTTGTACTATCAACGTGCCTATGTAAAAAACTCTGAAATACCACTATTGCATCTGCTTCCACCACCACTCCTGACATTAAACTTGCCAACAGATCTCCTTTAGACTTTCCTCCTCTTATCTTCAAGCAGTTCCCTTTACTATCTGACATATCCACTCTAGGAGAAAGGTTCTAGCTGTCCACACTATTTATGCCTCTCATAATTATACAAACTTCTATCAAGTCTCCCCTCAGCCTCCAGTAGTCCTGAGAAAACAATCCAAGTTTGTCCAACCTCTCCTATATCCCCTCTACAATCACATCTACAAAAAAGCCAACCAAAGACTTCTTCCTCCGCCAGCTCAAGAAGTTTAGAGTAAGGAAACACCTCCTAATCAAATTCTACACAGCCATCATCCAAAGCATGCTCACTTCATCAATTACAGTCTGGTTCAGCAGTTTAGACACTCACTCCCGTAATAAATTACAACGCATAGTTAACAAAGCATCCAAAATCATCAGCACTCCCCTTCCATCAATAGAATCACTCCATCACAAACGGTCTGTGTCAAGAGTGAAGAAAATCATCTCTGATCCCTCCCACCCAGCTCACCACATCTTCCACCTGCTGCCATCAGGAAGGCGCTACAGCTCACTGTCCGCCAAGACATCTCGATTTAAAAACAGTTTTTACCCACACGCAATCCGAATTCTGAACACACCATGATAACAGCACATATCCTCCCCATGCATGTACTGTATATTGTATGATGTTGTGTTTTATGTTATGTTTGACGGGAATCAGCCTACCTTGTAACATCCTGTACTGAACCTGAATTCCACCAGCTTGACTGTGTGGTCATTAAATAATCTAATCTAATCTAATCTAATCTAATCCAGACAGCATCCTGAAAACCATTCTGTGCACCCTCTCGTTCCAGGTGCGACAGAGGTTCACCTGCACCTCCTCCAACCTCATCTATTGCATCCGCTGCTCTAGATGTCAGCTGATCTACATCGGTGAGACCAAGCGTAGGCTTGGCGATCGTTTCGAGGAACACCTCTGCTCGGTTCGCAATAACCAACCTGATCTCCCTGTGGCTTCAGCACTTCAACTCCCCCTCCCATTCTGAATCCGACCTTTCTGTCCTGGGCCTCCATTGCCAGAGTGAGGACCACCGGAAACTGGAGGAGCAGCGCCTCATATTCCGCTTGGGCAGTCTGCATCCCAGTGGCCTGAACATTGACTCCCCTTCTCAGCTCTACCCCCCCCCCCCCCCAACCCTGCATCAGTCTGAAGAAGGGTTTCGGCCCGAAACTTTGCCTATTTCCTTCACTCCATAGATGCTGCTGCACCCGCTGAGTTTCTCCAGTATTTTTGTCAACCCTCTCCATAAGCCTTCACATCCTTCCTGTAATGGGGAAACCGGAACTCCACACAATTTTCCAAATGTCGTCTTGCCAACGTTTTATAAAGCTGCAACATGACTTCTTGATTCTTACACTCGATGCCTTGACAGACGAAGGCAAACATATGATATCACTTTTTTTTTTAACTCTCTGTCTACTTCTGTAGCTAACCAATGAAGTGCATTTGAAATGTAGTCGTTGCTCTTGTGGAAGCAGAGCAGACACATTTTACATAATAAATCCAGGAACGTGATAATATAGTAAACTGTTTCGAAATGATGTTGATTGAGAGAATAGGTTGCTCAGGACATCTTTTGTAAATCTTCTGATCATCTTCAAATTAGGAGTACAGTGTCTTCCTGTATCATTCAGTGTTGCACTAGAATGTCACCCTAGATTATTGTGTTCAAGTCTCTGACGCAAGACTTGAACCCAGAATCCAAAAAGAGAATTTGCAAACTTACAGAATATTTGTTCATCCCTAAATTACAATTAAAACACAAAGTACTTGTGCAGTAACACCAGGATAAACGCTCAACCAAGAAAACAAAGACCAAAGCCAAAGTACTATCTGAACTGATTATATCAATTTATGTTAAGTACAATAACTAACTACAATAGCAATAATCAGTTAGATACATGTCAACAAGCACATCAAAAACAACTGATGGTGTAGATGCAAGTATATCATTGGGGTTATCAAGTGGGCACCTCCCTTCATTGATGTTTCATTGAGTTAGGCCCACGACACCTTGGGAGGGCTCAACAGTTAGTTCTGGTGTCCCAGAACCACCTCCTCAATACCTGCTCTCACCACCTACGCTGCCAGTATCTACTAAACAAAGGAAACTACAAACGATTAATTAACTCCCACAAATGCTAAGCACTCGCATCCCATCTTCCACTTATCGTAACCCATCATTAAACACGTATCGCCACAAATATCGACCTTGCATAAAACCGGGATACACTTGCACAGAACACACTTACAAAGCAATACACAAAGCACATGTTACATATTTCCTTGCTGCCCCCAACTGATACTATTTCTTCTCCACCTATTGCCTTGCTCTGCTGCCTCCGACATCTCCTTTACGGCCTGACGCAAACTCTGTCCATGAATTCCTAGCTCTCCAAATAGCAACATGGTCGATCTCGCCATGAAAACCCTACAACCCACCTCTACTGGACGTACTCTTACTATCCATCCTCGCTGCCCAACCTCTGCTGCCATCTCTACATATCTAAACTTTTTCCTTTCAATAAGCCTCGTCCACTAAGTTCTCCAAGGCACTGCCAGTTCTATAAAATACACTATCCGCTGACTAACTGACCATAACACTATATAGGATCTCAAGCTAGTACTAATTATTTACTGCAGAACAACAAGCTTTCCTCCCAAATCTTCCTGCTTCTCCCAATCATTGGCTCCCCGTAACTAGCCTGAAAGGATGCTGGCAGCTGGATTTCACCAATATGCCCTTGTGGTTTGGGCTGCACTTTGAGCTGCACTGGCAAAATATATGCGTTGTTAAGAACAGTTCTGAACAGTCAGTTCACATGTCTGAAAGCTCCAACGTGGATTTACCCACTAAATCATGGTCTAATTTACTGCTTTCCCAGCCGCTTTGGAAAGCCACTTCCAAAAATGTTAGTAATGTCTCAGTAAAATGCTGTAGCAATCACGTGGAACCTTTGAGCCGTGTCCACTTACGTTGCGAAAATGAGTCGGAGTACAATCAGCAGGCTCAGAATTTTGCCCTAAAACACTGAGGTACTCCTTCCTCATATTGAGAGCAGGCGGAGTAATACCAAAGAGAATTTAATTGTATTGCACAAAAATAATTTAAAGTAACGCATGATTTAAGAAAGAACTGCAGATGCTGGAAAAATCGAAGGTAGACAAAATTGCTGGAGAAACTCAGCGGGTACGGCAGCATCTAAGAAGCGTAGGAATAGGTGACGTTTTGGGTCGAGACCCTTCTTCAGTCTGAAGTGGGGGTGGGGGGGGGAGGAAAATGAAAGGAAGTGGCGGAGACAGTCGGCTGTGGGAGAGCTGGGAAGGGGAGGTGAAGGAGGGAGAAAGCAAGGACTACCTGAAATTGGAGAAGTCAATGTTCATACCGCTGGGGTGTAAACTACCCAAGTGAGATATGAGGTGTTGCTCCTCCAATTTGTGGTGGGCAATGGAGGAGGCCCAGGACAGAAAGGTCGGATTCGGAATGGGAGGGGGAGTTGAAGTGCTGAGCCACCGGGAGATCGGGTTGGTTAATGCGAACTGAGCGGAGGTGTTGGGCGAAACGATCACCAAGCCTACGCTTGATCTCACTGATGTAGAGCAGTTGACACCTAGAACAGCGGATGCAATAGATGAAGTTGGAGGAGGTGCAGGAGAACCTCTGCCTCACCTGGAAAGACCGCTTGGGTCCTTGAATGGAGTCGTGGGGGGAGGTAGAGCGACAAGTGTAGCATTTCCTGCGGTTGCAAGAGAAAGTGCCAGGGGGTTTGGGTGGGAAGGGACGAAATGACCAGGGAGTTACGGAGGAAGCGGTCTCTGCGGAAAGCCGAAAGGAGAGGAGATGGGAAGATGTGGCCAGTGGTGGGATCCCGTTGGAGGTGGTGAAAATGTCGGAGGATTATCTGTTGTGTTTATCTTGTGTTTTTCCTTTATAGTCGCATCAATGTATTAATAACCCTTGGTAGCAACTTTGCACAACTAAATCAGAAAGTATATCAGAAACTGTCTGAGACGCTGACTTACTCCAGCTTTTTGTGTCTGTACTAGGGGTCTGTTGCTGCTTTGCCAATTTGTGATGCAATCTGCTATTGTCTTACTGCATTGTTAAAGAAATATTGCAAATAAGCTGAGCACACTATTGGAACAAGCTGGGCCCACATCACATCGTTAAATAATAAAACAGACCAACACTTCTAATGCAGTATTAAGTGTGTCAAGAGAATGTCAAGAGCATTTAATTATCATCTGCACCAGGACCAGACAATTAAATTCTTGCTTGCTGCAGCTTCCCAGGCACATTAACGCCACAACACAACAAATAAACCTAAAATAATTGATCAATTATTCTAAAATAACGAGTGTAAACCAAAGTGCGTACTGCAACCTTGGTCGTACAAAGTCCACAGTGGTTCCGTGCTGAGGTAGGATTAGGATTAGGGTTTTCAGCTCAGTTCAATTCAGATTAGTTTATTGTCACGTGTGCCGAGGTACAGTCAAAAGCTTTTGTTGCGTGCTAACCAGAAAGATAATACGTGATTACAATCGATCCATTTACAGTGCATAGATAGATACATGATAAGAGAATAATAAGGTAAAGCCAACAGAGTCTGATCAAGGACAGTCTGAGGGTCACCAAAGAGGTAGATAGTAGTTCAGCACTGCTTTCTGGTTGTGGTAGGATGATTCAGTTGCCCGATAACAGCTGGGAAGAAACTATCCCTGAATCTAGAGGTGTGTGTTTTCACACTTCTGTACATTTTGCCCGATGGGAGAGAGGAGAAGAGGGAGTGGCCAGGGTGCGACTTGTCCTTGATTATGCTGCTGGCCTTGCCGAGGCAGCATGAGGCTGTGCAGTGTGGCCCAAGTGCCTGGCGTTAATGGGAAGAAGCTGTTCTTCAACCTGGAGGTAATGGCTCTCAAGCTCCTCTATCTTATTCCTGCACAGTAAACAAATTTCTCTCATATTTTATTCTCTGCCTACAAATGGTTTCACATATTTCATAATCGTCAAACTTCCAATGCCAGGCCCAAGCCTGGATAAGGGAGAGCTCAAATTCAGAAAGGACATCCATCAATGTAAAACTCTCTGCTAATCACTTTGATGTGTGTCCAAGCGTGGCTGGGACGATGTACAGGTGCAGAGATACAAACATTCCAAGCTGATAAAGAGCCAACACCTCCGATACCATCTCCCTCAACTCTAACCCGGGATCCCGACAGTCCTTTCACGTGAGGCAGAGGTTCACTTGCACCTCCTCCAACCTCATCTACTGTATCCGTTGTGCTCAGTGTGGGCTCCTGTATATCGGCGAGCAAGCGCAGATTGGGCGACTGTGTCACTGAACACCTATTCTTAGTCGGCCTGGGCCTACATGATCTCCCAGTTGCCAGGCATTTTAACTCTCCTTCCCATTCCCACACTGACCTTTCTGTCCTATACCTCCTCTGCTGTCAGAGTAAGGCCACACGCAAATTGGAGGAACAGCGCCTCATATTTCGCTTGGGCAGCTTACCACCCAGCGGTATGAGTAGTCATTACTCTAACCAGGTAACCCCTGCACACCCACTCTCTGCCCGTCCCCCACCCTATTGTCCTGCTAGTTTGTCCCTTCATTATCACCTCTTCCGCAGCCAACAATGAACCATTGTGGGCTCCACCTTTCCTTTAGTTTGAAGGTGCTGAATCTGTGGAATTCATTGACATACAAGGCAGTGGAGGCCAAGTCAATGGATATTTTTAAGGTGGAGATTGAAAAGTCCTTGATTAGTCCAGGTGTCAAGCAAGGGTTATGGGGAGAAGGCAGTAGAATGGGGTTGGGAGGGAAAGATGGATCAGCCATGATTGAATGTTCCAACTTAATGTTCCGAATGGCCTAATTCTGCTCCTACAGCTTATGAACTTAAGTAATCGGTACTGGCTCTGATCTATTCTGTACCTTGTCATATCTCCAGTTTCCCTCTCCCCTGATTCTCAGTCTGAAGAAGGGTCCCTCTCCGAAACGTCACATATTCATTTTCTCCAGAGATGCTGCCTAACCCGTTGAGTTACTCCAACATTTTGTGTGTATCTTCAGTGTAAACAATTATCTGCAGTTCCTTCCTCCACAGAGAGCCAAGATGACAGAGTGAGTTTGTTTAGACTAGATAACTTCAGAAAGTTGATGAAGATATTTATGTGCAGCCAAAAAAAGACCTTGATGCACAAAATGAAAGTAGAAACAAGATTCAAAAGTTGTTCAAACCTAGCAAGTGGCAAGTGATAGACTGGGACCTTGCACCTCAAAGAAACATGAGATGCTTTGAAAGGTTCAACTTGTATATTTATTGTTTGGGCTGAGTGCTACTAAGCTCGTTAATCAGATTCAGGAAATGAAAGTTCAGCAGACGTTACAACATTCACATTTTTTTGCTGACCTTTAAAATAAGTCATTAGTTTTAATTACATCACTTGGCTGTGTTAAGGCGGCTGGTTCCTTGAACTAAATCCATCCCTCTCTGTGGTGAATGAATTGAAAGGGTTACCAGGAATACAAATGAGCTTGGGTTTGATGATGCAATAAAATTATCTGAGATAACTTATGAATGTGAACAATCCTCAATTCTTTTTTTTGTGATGAAGATCAAAACAGTGCAAAATATATGTTGAAACTAAAGGGCCTGTCCCACTTAGGCGACTTTTTAGGCGAGAGCAGGAGACTCTGTGCACGCCACATGGTCGCCATATGTTCGCTGGTGGCCTCTGGTGAGTCTCTTTCATGGTCGAGAGGAGTTCCCGCATTCTGGGAACTAGTCGCGGCCTCAGTATGGTCGCAGAAATTTTTCTGCGACCAAAGATTGGTCGTCAAGGAGAAAATCGATAATGATGTAGTCGTAGGTGCAGTGGTAGTGGGGTCGCCATGTCGTTGTAGGTAGTCGTAGGTAGTCGTAGGTAGTTTTAGTTAATCGCCTTTGCTGACCGGGCATTTTCATTGGCTCATTGGGGGTAAAAAACATAAGCACAAGTTTTCAGAACTAAGGATAACCTTACCTAATTTAATATTACCTAAGGATAAGGTAATGTTAAATGCCCGCCAAACTTCACAGCTGTGTATCTCTGGCGTATTAAAAGTTGTCTGGCTTCTTAAAAGTGTCTCCACTCCTTCTCCCCTCTTCTGCCCCCTTCTCCCCCCTTCTCCCCTCCCCCCTCTTTTAAAGGACTTACCGCACACTGTGCTAGCCGTCTTAACCTTCCTGTTCATCGCAGTGTGTGTCTGTATCACCTTGGCTTTGCACCGTGTGAATTTCAGACAGCGCTCCCCTGCTTTCCCTGGCCCCTGCCATTACGATATGTTTGAGCATGTGTTCCACTCTGACACTCGCAGTTCCAGTTCCCGGTTATTCAGGGAGTGCAGCAAACTTGACAGTCGTCGGCAGTCCGCTGAAAAACCGCCCAAGTGGGACAGGCCCTTTACTCTCTGGTGGCACAATTGCACTGCGGTAGAGTTGCTGCTTTACAGTGCCAGACACCTGGGTTTGATGCTGGCTACGGGTGCTGTCTGCATGGAGTTTGTACGTTCTCCCCGTGACCTGCGTGGGTTTTCTTTGAGATCTCCGGCTTCCTCCCACACTCCAAAGACGTACAGGTTTGTAGGTTCATTGGCTTGGTATAATTGTAAATTGTCCCAAGTTTGTGTGTAGGATAGCGTTAGTGTGCGGGGATCGCTGGTCGGCGCGGACACGTTGGCCTGAAGGGTCTGTTTCCGCACTGTATCTCTAAACTAAAAACTAAACTCTTACTCTCTGCAACCTCTAATTTCTAAAATCCTAATTCATTGCATTCTATCCTATTCTACTTGATTCCCATGGGTGCTTCCCAGCACACTGATGCAATTATAAGGAAAACAGATCAGTGCCTCTACTTCCTGTGAAGATTATGGAGATTCGGTATGTCAAAGAGAATTCTCTTGAACTTCTACAGGTGTACACTAGTGACCGGTTGCATCATGACCTGGTTCGGCAACTTGAACGTCCAGGAGCGGAAAAGTTGTGAACACTGCCCAGTCCGTCACCGGCTCTGACTTCTCCACCATCGAAGGGATTTATCGGAGTCGCTGCCTCAAAAAGGCAGCCAGTATCATCAGAGACCCACACCATCCTGGCCACACACTCATTTCACCACTGCCATCGGGAAGAAGGTAAAGGAGCCTGAAAACTGTAACGTCCAGGTTCAGGATCAGCTTCTTCCCTACACCCATCAGGCTATTAAACACTACAACCTCAAATAAGCTCTGAACTACAATAGACTCTTATTATTATTATTATTGTTGCACTGTTTTGTTTGTTTTTTGAGTATGTGTGTATGTGTATTTTATATATGGGTATGTTATGAGTATGTGTATATATACACATTGAGCTTTTCTTCGTTCTATCTCTCGTTTGTCATATCATATTATGTTTACATATTCTGCTGTACTGCAGCAAGTAAGAATTTCATTGCTCTATCTGGGACACATGACATATGACAATAAAACACTCTGGACTCATGATCGCAACCAAATTGTACACAGCAAACTCCCACAAACAGTAATTTGATATATCCAGCTAATCTATACTTCAGTGATTTTGATTAAGGGATAGAAATTGAAACCAGTGATAATTTTGCTGATCTTATTGTACCATTAATACCTACCATTGATCCAATTCTGTATCCAGCTAGCTAGCTCTCCCTGAATCTAATGCAATCTGTCCTTCCAGATCAGCCTAGCATGAGGAATATTATCAAAGGCCTTACTGAAGTCCATATAGACTATAACTACGACCCTGCCAGCTTCAGCCGTGTTGATTAACTTTCTAAAAATCTCAATCAAATGTGTGAGATATGATCTTCCAGCCACAAAAACATATTGATTATCCATCATCAACCCTCGTCTTTCCAAATACATGTACGTCATCCCTCAAAGTACCTTCCAGTAACATTCCTAGCACGGATATTTGGTTTACTTGTCCCATTTCCCAGGATTTTCTTCTTAAATTGAGGCAGATCCAGTCTATATTGAGAAAGTTACAATCCCCATACTATGCGACCCTATTAGTCTTGTAGAATGAGTTCTACTAGAGTAGATCTTGAACTCATAATTTTCTGGCTCAGGGATGAACAGTGCTACTTATTGAACCTGTTGAGAATGGAGCTGAAACCTAGGGCGTTCTTTGTCAATTCACCATTCCTCCAGTTTCTCACAAAAATCAACATAATCTCATGTACACTAGTCTTTGTTTTGTCATGGCGGGCCAGTTCATTGCATGCAGAAATTAAACACTGATACTACAAGAAATGAGGAAAGCAAATATACGTGGCCCTCATTTCAAATCCAAAGGGAAGGAATCTGTTATGTGCAGGGCATTGCTAAGACTTCATAAGGAACACTACTACAGTCTTGGTATCTGTACCTTGTGGCGCCACCTGCTGGTAAGCCACAGGGCAATGAACCCTCGGCATCAAAACGCCGCCCTCCAGAGCCGAGGGTTCGTTGTGCCTAAAGAATGAGTCAGTACGGAAGTTTATTAAGTCATTGAGCTAATTCCAGGGACACGCAGAGTGTATTACAAAGAGAGTTTGTGATCATACACACTGGAGTTGGAGGTACAAGAAGTGACCCGTTGAGATGTCTAAAATTCTGAGAACATTCGGCAAAGTAGATATTGTTTCTTTGGTTTGAAGAGTCCAATGATTAGAGGCATAGTAAAGCAAAAATAGAAAATGCATGAACTACTCAGCAGATCAGGCCAAATTGTGTGGGAAGAGAAAGAGGGTCAACGTTTCAGGTCAAAGACCCAACATCTGAACTGGCAAGGAGACGGAAAAAAGCTTGTGAAGAGGGTGGAGGGGTGATATAATAAGATGGAATTAACATTATCTGCTAAGTGAATGAATGGGAGCAGTTAGAGAGTGAGGAAATAAACAAAAGAACATAGAAGTCGCAAAATGCAGAGCAGGAGGACATGCCTGCTAAGTCAGGCTGGCCAGATCCACTGATAGACACAAAAAGCTGGAGTAACTCAGCGGGTCAGACGGCATCTCTGGAGAAAAGGAATAGGTGACGTTTCGGGTCAAGACCCTTCTTCAGACCCACTTGTGTTCTTATTGTCCAAGTGGTCATATGCACAGTGAAGGGCCAGCAAGTAGACAAAGTATAGTGCGCCCAATTAGGCAGAAGTTGATATGCGTCATAACCAACATCCCATAGCTCCTCATCACTACAGAAATTAGTGCCACCAGCCGGTAGTCATTGAGCCACATCACCTTACTCTTCTTGGACACCAGCATTATTGATGGTGTTTGAAAGCATAACATGTAAGTGCAAGAATTTGCAGAGGCTTGTAAATCCTTGAAATCTACTATCAGTTGGTCAGAATATTCAGCGCTCAGATTGATGGACATTAAAGCCCCTGTCCCACTTAGGAAACCTGAACGGAAACCTCTGGAGACTTTGCGCCCCACCCAAGGTTTCCGTGCGGTTCCCGGAGGTTTTTGTCTGTCTCCCTACCTGCTCCCACTACCTGCAACCTCCGGCAACCACCTGCAACCTCCGGGAACCGCACGGAAACCTTGGGTGGGGCGCAAAGTCTCCAGAGGTTTCTGTTCAGGTTTCCTAAGTGGGACAGGGGCATTAGATACTAAGGGATCAGTGGATATGTGATCAGGGCAGGAAAATCAGCTCAATTCAAGGAACTGCAGATGCTGGCTTCCAAAAAAAACACGAAGTGTTGGAGTAACTCAGCAGGTCAGGAAGCATCTCTGAAGAACATGGATAGGTGATGTTTTTGGGTTGGGACCATTCTTCAGACTGATTGTGGGGTGGGATGAAAGGAAGCTGGAAGAGAGGAGGGGCAGGATAAAACCTGTCCAGTATTAGGTGTGTACAGGTGAGGGGGTGGGGGGAGATAGGCAGATGGTTGGACAAAGACCAGTGATGAAAAGACAGAAGATGGGAGACAAAGCGATTGAAGGAGTTGTGAATTGTGAAGCTGGAGGAAGGAATGCAGGTGGAAGGGGGAGGGGAACAGAAGACATAACTGCAAGTCCATGTGGGACACATGGGGGAGAGGGGGTAAAAAAAGGGTGGTATGGGTGAAGAAGAAGGAGGGGGAGATTACCAAAAATTTGACAATTCAATGTTTCTACCATTAGGTTATAAGCAGGACAGCATACGTCAGCATGTATGTCGTACAACTTGACAGTTTTACGGGCATCAGTCACTGACGCTCGCAGTCGACGAAAGAGTCGCAAAGTGGGACAGGCACCTTAATAAAGAGGAGAGAGGTGTCAGAGAATCCCTCGATCCTTTTGTTTCAACTTTGTCCAACTAACTGCCCATCAAATTCTCCCTCATTTGTATACATCTATTACTGGCCAGGCTTTTTCCTGTCCCTCCTCTCCTCCAGATTCCTACCCCCCTCCCCCCTCCTCGTACCACAAAGATCCTATTCTCTACCTCACATTGTCCCACAATGGTAGTGTCATCAGTGAATTTCAAGATGGAGTTGGAACTGTGTCCAGTTATACAGTCTTGGGTATAGAGTGCGTTGAGCAGGGGACTGAGCACACAGTCTTGGGGTGCCCTTGTATCTTAGCAAGGTTGGTTAGCAAGGAGGAAGTGCTATTGCCAATTCAGACCAATTGTGCCCTGTTGATGAGGAAGTTGAGGATCCAGTTGCACAGGGATGCCCAAAGGACCACATCGTCCCGAAGCTTGGTAATGGGTTTGGAGGGAATGATGATTTTGAATGCTGAGCTGCAGTCCGTGAAGTGTATCTCCTCACAATTACTGAACAAAGTATTTTCATGGTAGAGTAGATAATTTACTCAATCATAGATGAATGGCAATGTATCAAACGTGTGTATTTTTAATATTTCACTTTTATCTGCGTTTAACAACTTTTATTGGCATCAGTTCTTCTTCTTCTTGGTTCTTGGGTCCTCCAAAATATTCCAACTGGAATTTAAACAGGAGGTGGTGAAGGGAGGGATTAAGCCAGAAAGGGTATAAAGAACACACACTATAGAATTTGACATAAAACATCCCCACACAGCAGAATCAAAGTTTCCCACTGTGTGGGAAGGCGCCAAAGTCAGTCTCTTCCTCCACTGTTCCTCGTGGTCAGGACCTCCCCAAGCTCTCCGCAGTTGCAGCTACGGGCGGCCCGATGTACAGGACCGCTCGCCGGGGTGATACAAGTCCGACGTCGGGGCTGCGGGACGCCCTCAGCGGCGTGGACACCAGAGTCGGCCCCCTCCTACCGGAGTCGGCGGCTTCCAAAGTCCGCAGGCCACGCCGGGTGGAGACCTGCTGCTGGAGACCCTCTGCAAGGCGCCCCAGGACTCCACGATGTTGTTCAGCACCGCCCGCGTTGGAAGCTCTCCGTACCAGAGCTCCACGATGTTGGAGCAGCGGCCCAACGCTCCGGAGCTCCAAACGGCGACCCAGGTAGGCATCGCCCGCTCCGTGGTGACTCCAGCGCTGCGCCGCCGCTGTAGCAGCCCTGGTCCGGTTCCCGGTCCCCGGCAGGAAAGGCCGCTCCGATCCAGCTGGTAGGCCGCGAGTTGGGGGGCGAGGACGCGACTCGGAGAAATAGTCGCGTCCCCGCCAGGAAGAGACTGGGAAACGGTTTCCCCCTTACCCTGCCCCCCTCCCCCACATAGAAAAGTTAAAGTTTCCCCCAACACAAACTTTAGACTAACTAAAAATATATATTTTTTTTAAAGATTGAAATAACAGACAGGCTGTGGGTAGAGGCTGCTGCAGTCTCAGTGTTTGTATATTTATGATCAATCTTGTTCACCAGATTAGATTTGATGACCTTTGAGTCAGCAATTTATTCCCTTCTTTAACCTAATTAGACTTTCCTTCCTTCTTTCAGGTTTCAAATCATTGCCGTGAGAGATGGGTTTATGGCATAAGATGATTTTTCTTCTTCCTTACTTGCATAGATAGTTGTGATGAAAATATATCCATGATTATTTCAAATCTCTGTTTTTAAAGCATTTTTTAAAGATGTAAATTAATAGAATCAATCCAATAATTCATAGTTATCATTTCACATTTCATATTTAATAGCAATTATTACAAATTTGAAAACACTCCCAAGGCCCTCAGAATCCCAATGTTTAGCGACTTTACAACATTTAAATACACATTGTCTTTTATGCTGTATAATAGTAAGATTAAAAGAGAACTTACCAGTTTGAAGTTTGATCTTTATTTTATGAGGAGTTACGTCGAGGGATTACGTGAAGACCCCGCCAGCACTCATGCGCAACATTCTTCAAAGCAGTGGTGTGAAATCACAGACAACAGTAGATGAAATAAACATAGTAAGATAAGAAGAACTAGAATACCAGTTGACCTTTATGATAGAGGGTGGGCGTGGAGGGCACGTAATCTCTCGACGTAACTCCTCATAAAATAAAGATCAAATTTCAAACTGGTAAGTTCTCGTTTAATCTTACTATTTTACTTCGGAGTCACGTGAGTGACTACGTGAAGATTTTAAAGATCTGTGATTTCATGCCGTGGAACGAGTCCATGCTTCACTCACTGCCGTAGTCGTCCAAGGGAGGAAGTATGTTATCGTATTCAGACATTAATCAAAATTCAAACAATAACAATTTATTTTAACAAAAAATAATAATCCCTTGGGATAAATTATATTACAGAATTCAAAATTGTTTCTGCAAACACCGCAGGTTTGGTGATCGGTTTATTATAAAAGAGTTGGAAGGTCTTCTCTCTAGACCATCCTGCTGTAGCCAGGATATGGTCCATAGGCACTTCCATGTCTCTAGCTGCCGATGTTGCTGCTGCCCTGGTGGAATGAGATTCAAAAATGTCAGTATCCACCCCAGCAGCTCCCAAAACCTGTCTGAACCATCTAGAGATGGTCTGTGCTGATACCCTGCTATGAGGCTGTTTATGGCTGACCCATAGCGCCAATTCACTACCTCTTAAGGTTTTAGTAGACTTAAGGTATAGTAGAAGGTGTGTCATTACACACAGTCGGGTATCTGATGGGTATGCCTGGAATTCCAAATTCAGTCCTGAAGTTCCTGGTCTGTTTTGTTTAACCAACTCCAAGATCCGAAAGTTTATCTTGTCTCTTGATGCAATCATATTGTCCAGTCTCAGTTTATGTCGGGACTGGACCCTTTGAGCTGAGACCAGTACCATCAGCATAACTGTTTTTAACGTGAGCTTTTCCAAAGACAGGGACATTGCTGGTGATCAACCCCTGAGCAATGTTAATACAACACTGATGTCCCATATCTGGGAGTACCTCGCTCTAGGAGGGTTCGTGTTATAAATACCCCTCATGAGTTTAGCAACTAGAGGGTAGGATCCCATGGAATGCTGTTCTGGACCCTGCCACAAGTATGCTGACAGGGCACTCCTAGTGCAATTGATAGTGCTGTAGCTCAGTCCTTCATCAAAATGAAGGCTGGACAGGAATTCCAGGACATTGGTGACTGTAGCTGTGTTATACGCTACACCAGTCCTTGAACTCCCATTTTCTTATGCTCGAGAGGTATTGCTTCTTTGTTGACTCTCGATAGGCCGCCGTGATCATGTTCATGGTCCTGTCCGTCAGTCCCAGATCCAGCAGTGGTCTCTTTAGATTCTGCAAACCAACAGATTGATCCTGTCATGGCATGGGTGACTCTTGCCCGTTACAGGATGGACCAAAAGATCTGGTCGTTTAGCGATGGACATATATGGTTCCGAGAACATGTCGAGGACCACAGGGAACCATGGCTGTGTAGGCCAATCGGGTACTACCAAAATACCTGATGCCGAGTCCATTTGTATTTTGCATAGTACCCGACTGATGAGGCAGAAGGGGGGAAAAGCATAGAAAAACAATTTTCCCCAGTCCAACGAGAAAGCATCCATAGCTGCTGCCCCAGGGTCTGGTTCCCAAGCGACATATGTTGGTAACTGGTGATTGAGTCTAGATGCAAATAGATCGATATCTCGTGTTCCATATCACATAATAATATCAGCAAATACTTTGTGGTCCAACATCCATTCAGTGTTGTCATTAAATCTTCGTGACCTGGTGTCTGCCACTGTATTAAGCTTACCTGGTAGGTAAGTTGCTGATAGTCAAATATGCCTGTTGACACACCATTGCCAGATTGTATTGGCCAGATCGTATCATGATATCGATTTTATTCCACCCATATGATTAATATATGCCACCACTGTGGTATTATCAATTTGTAGGCGGACATGCAGATGGTGTATTGATGAGCAGTATGCTTTTAGCCCATAAAACGCACCCAACGTCTCTAAATAGTTTATACCCAGTGTTTGTAGTAACGATGATTCCTGTATGTTCCATCTACCACCACTACTGGATATAGTGTTAGTAGATCCCCAGCCGTGAGCGCTGGCAACAGTTTGTAATGTGAATGATGGGTTACCAATAATGATGGGGCTGGAACTATGCCAAATATTTTGCTTCCACCATTGTAACTCCGAGATCGCTTTGGCTGGTAATTGCATAGGTCAATCAATATGACCTGCATGTCGTTTTTAGCGCTTGCACCTTTGACCTTTGTAAATTTTGATAATGCAAAGGTCCAAACTGTGTAGCTGGAAATGCTGCTACTAGTTTCCCAATTACCCTTGATACCTGTCGAATGGACGGTTGACTCATGACAACCAAGTTGTTACAGGCTTCCATCAAGTCTGCTGCTTTATTCTTTGGCAATGTTACAGGCATGTGGATAGTGTCAATTGTGAATCCCAGATAGTCCATAGTTGTGGATGGCGTCAACTTAGATTTATCTGGATGGATGATGAACTCCAGTTTTTCAAACAAATGTTTGGTAGCTAAGACTGCTGACTTAGCTAGTTCCAAGGTTTTCCCCACAATTAATATATCATCAAGATATGCCATGACAATATGTTTTTGTTTCCTGAGTATTGCCAAGGCCGGTTTTAATATCTTGGTAAATAGTCTTGGGGCTGATGTTAACCCATTAGGCAACGCTTTATACTGCCACAGTTGCCCCATCCAGTTAAATTTTAGGTATCGACGATGATCCTTATGTATGAGTACCGAATAGTATGCATCTTTTAGATCAATGCATGCCATGAAGTATCCTTCAGAAACTAATTGTTTGGCAGTAACAATTGTTTCCATTTTGAAATGAATATACTTTACAATGGTATTCAGTTTTGTTAAGTCAATGATGATGCGACATCCACCATCTTTTTTAGTTTTCGTGAATATGTTGGATACAAATTCTAGAGAGTCATGTTCCGATCTCTCTATTACTCCTTTGGCATATAACCTCCCCAGTTCTGCATGTCCTTCCAATTTTTCCTGTTGTGAGAGTACAAACTCTTGGTTAGGCACATGTTGAACTGGGGGCATGTCTTTTTGGATGAACTCAATTTCATATCCCTGAATACTTTGTAGTATATAATTATCAGTAGTAATAGACCTCCATGCCTCCCAAAACAGGTGTAACTTTCCCCCTGTTAGTACAGAACCTACACCTTTTATGTTCTGGAAGGAACCAGACCCACCTACCTCCATGGTTACCGGTGGCACATTCACTTCTTCGGCTTCTGCCTCTTCTGCGGATGAGGCGCCGGAGTGCGGGGTGGGTGCATTTTCCATGAGGGTCGCTCTGGGCCTTGGCCTAAAAAAGACCTTTGTGGTTGCTGCGCGGCCCTCATGCTTTCGCCAGCATCCTGGTGTCGATGCCTGCTGGTGGATGCATAGGGGTGCTGCCGTCTAGGGTGTGTGGTCTTGCTCGTTCCTGATGACGCCCTCATGAGCCCGACGGCTTTAGCTTCTTCATCAAGCTCTTTTCCCCCAAATAGCAGTATTTAAACTTGTGTTGCAGCTGTTTTACACAACCCTGCAAATTTGGGATTTAGTGCAGGTTTTATTGCGCTCTTTCTTAGGCAATTTATCTCGTACTGAGTATTGCAGAGCAGCGCCAGTGTATCCTTCTGAGTGTCCGTCATCTCTGTACCATCCACGGAATGAGCGAACGCCGTTATGCCCAATGTCAGAAGCTTCAATATCTTCTGCATTTTGACCTCCTGGGCTCTTATGCCAGCTTCAATGTACCCCCAGATTGCACTATTTACTGCAGGGACATTTAACGAAATACAGTTCTCAGGAGGCATGTATTTCTCCGTAGTTTCGTTGACTACCTGCTCCTGTAGTGGATGGAAAGACAGGTAGTCGATGCTGGCTGCCAGTTTGGATTGTAACGGCTGTCCTGATTGCGGTGGTACCGCAAATTTAATGACCACTCCCAGCAGCTCTTTTGGATCCTGCACCCCCAGCACACTGCCGGTTTCTTCAGCCATGTCCCCTTCTTCAGAGCCAGCCCAGCCCTGGCCCGTAATGCTCCCCTCTGTCGAGGGAGATGCATTAAACAGCCCTGGGTAAGGTGCTGTTATGGGTGTCCTAAGACTCCCATGGTGACCATACTCCATCTCGCGGAGCATGTCATGTTGGAGCATTTGCTCCATCAACCACTCCATGCGGGAAATACGGTCACCTCCACTGCTCCCCGGCAGCGAGTCCTCCTGGCCCGACTCATCCGAGTCGACCGGCCGGACCGACTTCTGCTTGGCTTTGCCTCCAGTCCGCTGTGCTGGTTCGGGCTGTGCAGCTCGCGGTGCTGGTCCCAGCTGAGTAGAATTAACGTCGGTGACTACGGACCGAAGTGACTGCGGTCCAGGCGCCGCTGGTCGCCCTTGACTGCCGGAACTTTCGCGGTCCCCCACAGCCACTCGAGACGCGACCCTCTTCGACTTCTTCCCCTTGTCCATGGTTTTACTGGAACAAAAAAACACACAAAGGCAAGAATAAGGTAACTTACATGTAGGTCCCGTTTTAAACGTTGCCGCGGGAGAACACTTCCCCCGCCCGTCGCTGTGCAATGCGTGAGACAATATGTCGCGCATGCGTGCTGGCGGGGTCTTCACGTAGTCACTCTTTCAGTGGCCCTGGCTTCGTAAAACAGATCACCACCATATTTGTGGAACCAGAACAATTTGTGGAATTTGGAGAAAGTCAGAACAAATATTAATTACTTTCACTTGATCCATAACTCACATGTTTCCAAATGAAGTTTGAGAATTGGGGACTCAAAGTGATATTTTGGTCAGTGTTTGGATTTGAAGTATTAATAGTTGCTCATGAAGTTTGAACAATAGATGTGTAGGAAGGAACTGCAGATGCTGGTTTAAACTGAAGATAGATACAAAATACAGGAGTAACGCAGCGGGTCAAACAGCATCTCTGGAGAAAAGGAATAGGTGACGTTTCAGGTCGAGACCCTTCTTCAGATGATATATGATCGATAGCTCATATATGTCTTTCTCAGGTATCTGTCTTGCATAAAATTAAAATGGGTCCATATTATGACGTGAGTAAGACATTCCTGGGATGTCAGGACTTTCATATGCAGAAAGACTGGATAGACTCGGCTTGTACTCGCTAGAATTTAGAAGATTGAGGGGGGATCTTATAGAAACGTACAAAATTCTTAAGGGGTCGGACAGGCTAGATGCAGGAAAATTGTTCCCGATGTTGGGGAAGTCCAGAACAAGGGGTCACAGTTTAAGGATAAGGGGGAAATATTTTAGGACCGAGATGAGGAAAACATTTTTCACACAGAGAGTGGTGAATCTCTGGAATTCTCTGCCACAGAAGGTAGTCGAGGCCAGTTCATTGGCTATATTTAAGAGGGAGTTAGACGTGGCCCTTGTGGCTAAAGGGATCAGGGGGTATGGAGAGAAGGCAGGTATAGGATATTGAGTTGGATGATCAGCCATGATCATATTGAATGGCGGTGCAGGCTCGAAGGGCCGAATGGCCTACTCCTGCACCTATTTTCTATGTTTCTATGTTTCTATGTTACTGACTTCATCCTGAAATGTTAACCTGCTTCTCTCTCCATCGTTGCTGCCAGACCAGTTAACTAGTTCCAGTTTTTGTTTTTTTTAATTTGAAATGACTTTACTTTGTTTTTCTGAGTTATTTAATTGTATTTCGAGGATACATTTTCATAAGTATGCTTTCCCGACTGGGCATGTCAATCATAGCAAGTCGTCATGTTGAATCACATTGTCCGTACTCGTTCTCACCTATGCCACAGCTAACAATTTCCTGTTTCCTTTATCATCAGTACTTTATATCTTTACGCATATCTTTCATTCATTTGTTCTATATCTCTCTATATCACCATCTATATCTCTTGTTCCCCTTTTCCCTGACTCAGACTGAGGAAGGGTGTCGACCCGAATCGTCACCTATTCCTTTTCTCCAGAGATGCTGCCTGACCCGCTGAGTTACTCCAGCTTTTTGTATCTATCTGATCAGGAGAGTTGTGGCATGTGTAGCTGCAATTAAAGAGAGCAAATCTGAATAGAGCTACAAGGCTTCATATTGAAACCACTGCTATAATTTTCAGCAATTACATGGTGAAGTAATTAATTAATTCAGTGTTGTTTGCTGATGATACTTAAACATAGCAGAGGCAAATAACCTGGACTAAGTGAACAGGTCACAATTGGTTTGGACAGTAAGTAGAATGGATCCATTTGTGTTGGAATGAATAGGTAATTGTTGGGTTATATAGTCACTTATATAGGGCACCAAACGTAATTACACTATGCAATGGCACGAATGAAAGATAATGGAACTTGAGACATGATTCATGAACAGCGGGATCCGTCTGAAGACAAGCAGGATAAGGACACTGCAAATAAAGTAAATAGGGTTTTAGATCATTTGCTAGATTACAGTAAAGTCAAGATGCTTAACTGAGAATATGGTGCTCATATAATATTATCATACGAATAATAGATTTTGAAGCAAAAGCAGAAGAGAATAACATGGTTGATACAAAGATTTTAGTCATGAAGATGCAATTGCTTTGAAGAGCAAATGCTGAGATCTTCCTCGGGAATCTTTCATTTGCCTGCTGGAACATTGTCCGATATTTCTTTTTTCTAGCGACCAATATGTGCGGGCAAGGGAACAACCGATTACAGTTTTAAAAAATGTGCAGAGAAAAAAGTGTCCATTTTTTGCAAGGTTGTGGGACAATTGAAAGAGGTTGCAAAGAAGAGGATTTGTTCAAAAGTTGCATGCATCATGAAATCATCCTAAAACTCCATCCAAATGTTAGTACCTTATCTGCACTTTAAATCTCATTGTAGTAATGGGACCACCTCATGAGAACAAACAATCTATTTGTCAGAATCCTCCTGTGGAGTAAGCACTTTGAATGCTGGAAGTGCTCGTCTTAATTGCCAATGGGGTATCCTGTAAAAAATGAAGAATTAATGTTATTAATGTAACTTTATTAGGTTTTTTTATTAAGTGCTAAGAGTATGCAGAACTAGTCCATCAAGTACCATAGCACTAGATGTACTGAACAGAAAAATCAGGAAACCTTGCAAAATGTATTAATTCTTCATAGTTTTACTTCATTTGCTTAATTTCCATCTGCAGATCTAGTAATGGAGCCATAGCAATGAGTCAGATTCATGCTCATAAAACAGTAATCTCAAACTAAAGTGCTTCTACAAAACAGCAGGTTTTCCCATTAGAGGCTATCAGGAATTAGCCTTTGCCTGCACAATTGTTCTCTTGAGAACTCCTATTAAAGGGCCTGTCCCACTTACGTGTCCTTGGCAAGCAAATTACGCAACCTTGTGGTCGCGTTGAGGCGCACGGGCATCGTATGGCCACGCGGGGCCGGTCCCACTGAGAAACGCGGAGGGGTATGTAGTTGTGCGCGACATCGCACGAGGCTCCAAAATTTTTGTAGTGAACAAAATCTTCGCGCGCCAACGGCCTGTCGCGGAACTGACGGCCAAAGTGGGACAGGCCCAAGACCCTGGCGCGACGCAATGTCTCACCTCTAACAACAGCAGAAGCAGGCCAACGATCGCCGAGCTCAGCCTGGGGCTCACGGCCGTTGCGGTCCGGATCCGCCCCCACTTCTAATCCCAGAGCGTGGCCAAGAAAATTGAAGATAGACACAAAATGTCCCACTGTCCCACTTAGGAAACCTGAACGGAAACCTCTGGAGACTTTGCACCCCACCCAAGGTTTCCGTGCGGTTCCCGGACGTTGCAGGTGGTTGCCAGAGGAAACCTTGGGTGGGGCGCAAAGTCTCCAGAGGTTTCCGTTCAGGTTTCGTAAGTGAGACAGCGGCATAACTCAGCGGGACCGGCAGCATCTCTGGAGAGAAGCAATGGGTGACGTTTCGGGTCAAGACCCTTCTTTACAGACTGAAGAAGAGTCTCGACACGAAACATCGCCCATTCCTTCTCTCCAGAGATGCTGCCGGTCCCGCTGAGTTACTCCGGCATTTTGCGTCCATCTTCAAATGACGTCACACGGACGAATTAAGTCGAGTGGAACCTTCGCGGGACCGTCGCGGCTCAACGCGACCACGAGATCGCGTAATTTGCGTGCCAAGGACACGTAAGCGGGACAAGTCCTCAATATGTCGTGTTGTTCCGTATCCACATTGACAACATCCAGCCTTGTTGACCATTCTGCTTTTCCAAAACTCTAGCACTGAATGACCAGAAATCTCCCCAAATAAATATTGGGAAATGAAGCTTAACCCATTGCCTTTGGACCTCACAATAATAATAATAATAATAATAATAATAATAATAATAATAATAATAATAATAATAATAATAATAATAATAATAATAATAATAATAATAATAATAATAATAATAATAATAATAATACACTTTATTGTCATTGTAAATACATACAACAAAATTACACTGCCCGAGCGGAGCTCCAACGTATCAGATAAATAATAACGAATAACGAATAACAAAAATGGCAAGAAAACGTCAAGTCAAGTCATAATGTGCAATATTCACAGTATAGTGTTGTGGTAGTACAAAATATTGGCTATGGGGGCTGTGTGTTCAGTGCGGAGTTCAGAGTGGTGATGGCCTTGGGGTAGAAACTATTTGTTAATCTCGTGGTGTGTGATTTGATGGACCTGTAACGCTTTCCTGAGCGCAGAACTCGACTCTCTAAATAACATACCATTAATGTGCTTGAGGTAGATCCAGACTATTCACAACCTTAGCATCCTGACCAGGTAGTCATGCTATCACCAAACCCTCCTGCTTCCATCTCAGTAATACGTCAGAGGAAACCTTGGTCATCTCACCTCTGACTCTGGCATGACGTGTCCACCACTGTAAGCCAAATCTGACAATTGTTATCTCTAACCTCATGGCTGACCTCACATTTCTGTAAAGTTGATCAAGACTCAAATCCATTACCTAAAGGGCCTGTCCCACCTGGGCGTCATTTGCGCGTCACGCAGGTGGTGCGTCGTGCGTCGTGATGCGTAAATGATGTAGCGTAAATTACGCGCAAATGACGCCCAAGTGGGACAGGCCCTTAAGTCATACCGAGTCCCATCATGACTCTTAGTTCAGGCCTTCAGAGCCAGCCTCTTGTTTATCCCATATTTTTAATCATTCCCCTATTAATAGCTGTGCTTTCAGCTTCCCGTGCCTTCACCTCTGAAATATGTAAATGCAACACATTGTGGTACAACTTAAATAAAAATACTGTTAAACTTGAACTTTTTCTCATAAAGATATGAAGTCATATATTTTCCTTTCATTTTTTATATTATTATATACCAGACTATGAAATAAAGTCATGAGCTAGTGGGTATGAAATATGAAGCTTCAGCTTTTCGAGTTGGAGGAAGGCCACAAATGTAAAGATCATGGAGAAGTGAAAGTTGGTAGTTCCTGATTGCAACTGAGTGAGGACGTAGGGTGATGAAGATATGAAACTTAGATACAATAAGAAAAGTGACATAGTGAGACACAATTGCAGACATAGATTTGAGTTAAGAGAATGATTATCTGTGAGATGGCAAGATTGATTTGCAGAGGTAGTATTTTGATAATACCAAAACTTCTAACATTAATGTCAAATTATAGATTGCATTTAATTATCTTCTTTCCAAAATGTTGGCATAAATTGTACATCTTCTGGAATGGAGATATTAATTCTGGGCTGATCTGATCTGATCTGATTTACAGCTTGAGAGTCCATTGGGAAATTATGTCCATCAGTCAGCAGCTTGTGGCTCAGGTGTGTCATAGATACAGTCTGCTCAGTTGAACACGGATATCAGAGGGAGATGAGAGGGATGTCACAGTAGTGCACCTTCACTCATTGTGAACTGCTGGGCTTACTATTAACTCCATTGTACAAGCACTGGCATGCTAATGAGAAAACTTGGATGCACTCCATATCTGGCTCCTCAGCTTCCCAGCCTTACAATATGACTGCATTCCCATTCATTTGACTGGCTTCACCAACCCTGAGGGAAAAGTAAACAGGTACTTTTTTTTTAAAGTTGTAGAAACAAGCGACTTTTGCTGATGCTGATTTACACAGAAAGAAATAAAGTGGTGGAGTAACTCAGCAGGCCAGGTAACATTCCTGAAGAACATGGATAGGTGGCATTTCTGGTCTGGACCTTTCTTCAGACCTGGGCCCTTCTTATGACCTGGACCCTTCTTCAGTCCCGGTCCTAAACCTCACCCATCCATTTTATCCAATGATGCGGCCTGACCGACTGAGATATTCCAACTCTTTGTGTTGTGTTGAAAGTATCCACTTTCTTCAATTTAATTGAATTAATTCAATTAATTCATTTATTAGTTAGTATCTTAGCTTTTTGTGTCTACCCTGGAAAACATGAACTGTTTCACATAACTCAGGAATCACCCGGACTGGAGACCTGTGACTAGTGGTGTGCCTCGGAGTTCGGTGCTGGGCCCATCGCAGTTTGTCATCTACATCAATGATTTGGATGAGATTGTACATGGCATAGTTAGCAAGTTTGCAGATGACACAAAACTGAATGGTATTGTAGATAGTGAAGATGGTTGCCAAAGAAAGCAGCAGTATCTTGATCAGTTGGGCAGGTGGCCTGAGGAATGGTTGATGCAATTTAATACAGAGAAATGTGAGGTGTTGGATTCGGGGTGTGCTAACATGGGCAGAACCTTCACAGTGAATGATAGGGCTCTGGGGAGCGTTGTGGAACAGACAGATCTAGGAGTTCAGGTACATAGTTCGTTGAAAGTGCCATCACAGTTAGATAGGGTGGTCAAAGAGGCTTTTGACACATTGGACTTCATCAGTCAGAGCATTGAGTAAAGAAGTTGGGAGGTCATGATGCAGTTGTATAAGACATTGGTGAGGCATTTAGGGTATTTAGGAAAGCTGGAAAGGGTGCAAAGAAGATTTACGAAGATGTTGCCAGACCCCGAGGCCTGAGCTATAGGGAGATGTTGAACAGGCTAGGACTATTCCTTGAAGCACAAGCAAATGAGGGGTGATGCTAGAGAGGTGTATAAAATCATGAGAGGAATAGATCAGGTAGATGCACGAGTCTCTTGCCCAGAGTAGGGGAATCAAGAATCAGAGGACACAGGTTTAAGGCGAGGGGTGAAAGATTTAATAGGAAGCTGTAGGGTAACCTTTTCACACAAAGGGTGGTGGGTGTATGGAACAAGGTGCCAGAGGAGGTAGTTGAGGCAGATACTATTGCAACGTTTAAGAAACATTTGGACAGGTTCATGGGTAGGACAAGTTTAGTGGGATGTGGGCCCACTAGTATCTGCACAGCACCACATTTATCTGCCTCCCTCTCAGACATTATGCAAAGAGTCATCTATCTAATTATCTATCTATCTATCTATCTATCTATCTATCTATCTATCTATCTATCTATCTATCTATCTATCTATCTATCTATCTATCTATCTATCTATCTATCTATCTATCTATCTATCTATCTATCTATCTATCTATCTATCTATCTATCTATCTATCTATCTATCTATCTATCTATCTATCTATCTATCTATCTATAACTAAAGCTCTGATTTTGTTATCTTCTAGTTTGCGCGGTCATTCTATTTGTGCAAAAACAGTACACAATAGCGCCACGATTTTTGCCCATCCTCACCGGCCCCCAACAGCCCCTCCTGACCCCTCCCCCAGCTGCAGGATGCTCCCCCCTCCCCCCCCGGCCCCCGCCAGCCCCCGCCTGAAGCCGTGCCCCTCCCCCAGCTGCAGGATGCTCCCCCCCTCCCCCCTCCCCCTATCCCCTCCCTGTCAGCCCCCGCCTGAAGCCATCCCCCTCCCCCAGCTGCAGGACGCAACAAGAGACACAATAAGAAAGAATGGACTGAATAAATCTCAACTTTAACATTTAAATTGTTGTTATATTTTAAGACTTATTCACATTTTAAGCTTTAATAAATCCCTTTTCCACTTGCCGTGCCGTTCAGCTGTGCCTGCGCAGTAATACCTGCGTGTTCTACATCACAATGGAAACCCAATGAGCGGGAATGTCTGCGCCGTCGGAGAGCCGCTAAGTGGATGCGGGGGGGGAGGATGGAGAAAGTGTGTGGGGGAAGGACATGGGGCAGAGTGGGGGGGAATGAGGAGCGAGGGGGGATCAGGGGCGTCACAACGGGAACTCGTCAGCCGCGCCTGCGCAGTTAGGGGCTATGTGTGAGTGGTGGAATATTGCATTGGAGGAACGGGTGAGTGGTGGAATATTGCGTTGGGGAATGGGTTGCGTTGGGGGACCAGGCCTCCTGTGTGACTGGGACCCGATGGGTCCCACTTAGTCCAGTTAAGTACTAAAATTGTTAAAAGCAGTCAGTTTTGGAGATGGGAAACAGTTTCCAAAAACATGGTTTTGAAGTGTGCGTACATTAATAATCAGGCAGCTGGATGAGATCATCTGATGCAAAGTAGTCGCAGCGTTCAAGCACTGGAAGGAGCGTGAAAGAAAAACAATCAGTGTTAGGCACAGGAAGCTACTTTTCTCAAAGGCCTATGAGGTCTCTAAATGTGCTGTTTAGAGCTAAACTGGTTATTGCTGTGGTCCAGGCTGCCTGGAGAATGTTAATGGCTGACAGCCACAGCGCTCTCGTAATGTACATTGGGGGGAAAAAACTTGCTTTTGGAATGAGAAAGATGGGCAGACAAACAGATGGACAGACAGACAACCAGAGAAATGTGTTCTTTAATCTCCACAGTTGTTCACACCCATTTAAGATTCAGGTCATTAAGAATCAATTTTACATCTTTATGGAGCCCAATCAACCCCTAAATCTAATTCATCAAACTGTGAGAGAATTTGACCACAGCTTTCCCCACACACAGCAGTAAAAATATTTGAAGATTCAATTGACTGTAGAGCAAATTGTACATGTTGCCAACTCCCATGTGCCAACTGACAATCAAATGAAATGTATGACCTCGTTGTCTACAAATTAATGATTTTTGAATTATGTCAGTGGGCTTTGTGGGAACACTCAACACTAAAGGCAGTGCTTAGTTTAGTTTAGTTTAGACATACAGTGCGGAAACAGGTCCTTCGGCCCACCGCGCCCGCACCGACCAGAGATCCGCGCAAATTAATACTATCCTACACTTGGGACAATTTACACATACGCCAATTAACCTACAAACCTGTACGTCTTTGGAGTGTGGGAGGAAACCGAATATCTTGGAGAAAAACCACGCGGTCATGGGAAGAACACACAAACTCCGTACAGACAGCACCCGTAATTGGGATCGAACCCTGGTCTATGGCGCTGCAAGCAGTGTAAGGCAGCAACTCTACCACTGCCCCATGGTTCCGCCCTATTTCTGACGTTGTGGTCAGAAATCTTGCATTATTTGATCCAGGACTAGAGGTGGGAGTTTTGGTGGACAGTATATATACGTACAGTTTCTTTAAACATATGAGAACAGTGGGAGAGGATGTGTCAAAGGGGAGAGCACATGAATGAGGAGAGCCTAAGATAGACACAAAAAGCTGGAGTAACTCAGTGTGTCAGACAGCATCTCTGGAGAAAAGGAATGGGTGATGCTTTGGGTCGAGAACCTTCTTCAGTCTGAAGAACGATCTCGAACCAAAACATCACCTATTTCTTTTCTCCAGAGATGCTGTCTGACCCGCTAATTTACTCCAGTTTTTTGTGCCTACCTTCAGTTTAAACCAGCATCTGCAGTTTCTCCCTACAAATGAGGAGAGGCTGATAGATGGGGGAGTGGAGCAGTTGGGAAAGAAAGTGCTAAGTGACTGAGACTGAGAGATCAAGAGGAAAGCAGAAGAAAAGCAACGAAAAGAAAGAATGGCGAGGGGGATATTCAATAAAGTGAAGAGAGCAGTGATAGGAAGGTGGCTGAGAGGATGAAGAAAGGGATTGAGAAGGGAATACCGCCAGGCTCTAACCTGCTCTTGAGACCAAAATATGTATCTGGCTGCCCAGTGAGGTGCCTGGACAGCAGTGACCTTAGAATGGTGAAAGTAGGAACCTGGTGATGTTGATGCTGCTGAATGTCATACATTGGTGGTTAGACATCCTCTTGTGTTCACTATCTGGTACTTCTAGGGTGAGACTGTTAATTGTCAGTGGACAGTCCATGCCAGAATGTTGCCATGGTCTTGCCCATAGAACCACAGAACTGCTTCATTTGCTGAGGGATGCAAATGGAATTAGACACAGTGCATTCAACAGCAAAACTCCCCATTTCTAATCTTATTGTGGGAAGAAGGTCATTGATGAAGCGCTGAGGATGGATGGGCGTGGGACAATGCCATGAAGAACGTCTGCAATGTTCCAGCGGTGGGATGATTGACCAATGACCAGAAAGATTTTCCTTTACTTGAGTTTCATTCCAACCATTGTTTACTCTTTGACCTCAGTATTCCCATTGATTAAAGGGACTGTCCCACTTGGGCGACCTAATCCGGGAGTCCAGAAGAGTGCCTTCGACCTTCAAGCTCGAGGGCACTCGCCTGGAAAGCCTGGAGCTGGATCGACCGTCCGCGTTGAAACCGCGAGCTGCATCGACCGAACCGCGAGCTGCATCAACGGACCGCACACGCACGCACGCACACACATACACATACACATACACATACACATACACATACACATACACATACACATACACAAGGATAGTAACTTTAGCTCTTTCATCTGTATTTTATCCAAGGTTGAGATGTGGTTTCGAGTCCAGTGGTTTTGGCAAAATCAATATCTGGCGCAGCAGTAGAGTTGCTGCTTTACAGCACCAGAGACCTGGGTTCTATCCTGACTAGGTGCTGTCTGTACGGAGGTTGTACATTTTCCCCGTCACTTGCATGGGTTTTCTCCGGGTGCTCCGGTTTCTTCCCACGCTCCAATGATGCAAAGTTTTGTTAATTGGCTTTGATAAAAATTGTAAAATTGGCTTTGGTAAAAATTGTAACATTGTCCCTAGTGTGTAGGATAATGCTGGTGTATGGGGATCACTGGGCAGCATGGACTCAGTGGGGTGAAAGGCCTGTTTTTGTGCTGTATAAAGTTTATAAAAAGGGCTTTGTAGAACAGATTATTACTGATGGCACTGGCGCTAACAGTGATCCACAGCGATTCATGGATTCCCAATATTGAACCATCTAATCAGTTTCTGATTTGATACCACATGTGCCATACAACTCAATGTGATGGAAGGAACTGCAGATGCTGATTTACACTGAAGGTAGACAAGAAATGCTGGAATAACTCAGTGGGTCAGGCAGTATCTCTGGAGAATTAGAATTAGAATTAGAATTAGAATTTCCTTTATTGTCATTCAGACCTTACGGTCTGAACGAAATTTCGTGCCTGCAGTCATACATACAATAATACAAGAATAAACAACAATAAACACAAATTAACATCCACCACAGTGAGTCCTCCAAACACCTCCTCACTGTGGTGGAGGCAAAAATCTTAGGGCTGCAGTCTCTTCCCTCCTCTTCTCCCTCTGCGCTGAGGCGATACCCCACCGGGCGATGGTACAACCAGTCCCGTGGCTCACCGAACCCCGTAAACGGGCCGGCTCAAACACCGCGGCCCGGGGTGGTCGAAGCAGCCGCCCTCCAGTCCAGCGGATGCAGCCGCTGGCCCGCGGCTTAGCCCCGGACTCAGGTCACCGCCGCCAGAACGCCGTCCCAGTCACCGGAGCACCGTTCCAGCCCCGAGCCGGATCGCCCTCACGTGAGTGCCGTTCCTCCCTCGAGCTGGGCCGCTCCGACGGGAGCGCCGTTCCACCCTCGAGCTGGGCCTCTCCGACAGGAGCGCCGTTCCACCCTCAGGCTGGGCCGCCCCGACAGGAGCGCCGTCCCACCCTCGGGCTGGGCCGCCCCGACGGGAGCGCCACAGCCCCTCACGGTGGAGAAATGGAATAAATGATGTTTCGAGTTGGAACCCTTCTTCAGCCACAATGTGAAGACAGGTTTCTATCAGTTTATGTTTATTCCAGATTAAAGTAATTTTACATTCCTGATAATCCTTTACTAGAATAGGCGATCAGAGATAAGGTAGCTGGGGTTCCTGTCTTTGAGTTTTGCACAATGACTTGGCCTTGTTTCCTTACCTTCATGCAATCCACGTGGCTTATTTGTTTTTATTTAAATGAGGCTGTCTATTCTCAAACTCAGCTGGAGTCCAGTTCTTTCAGCAATGTGTTCAAGTGACAGTGAGTGAGACTTGTGAATGCAACAACATAATTAGCTTGCTGGTTCCTAGCCCAGATTTCTTGAAAGGACAAACTTTCTGGCTGAAGATAGACACCAAATGCTGCAGTAACTCAGTGGGACAGGCAGCATCTCTGGAGAGAAGGAATGGGTGACGTTTCGGGTCAAGTACCCTTCTCCAGACAGGGGAAAGGGAAACGAGATGTTGAGAGATATAGAACATATGAAATAAAGATATGTAAAAAAGTAAAAGTTATAAAAGAAACCTTGCATATCTTTCATTCATTGTTCTATATCTCTCTACATCATCATCTTTATCTCTCATTTCCCTTTCCCGTCACTTTCAGTCTGAAGAAGGGTCTCAACCGGAAATGTCACCCATTCCTTCTGTTGCCTGGGATGTTGCCTGTCCCACTGATTTACTCCAGCATTTTATGTCTAACTTCGGTTTAAACCAGCATCTGCAGTTCCTTCCGACACAAAAGAATTAGCTTGCTGGTTCCCAGCCCAGATTTTTTGAAAGGACAGACTTTCTGGCCTCTCCTTGTGCTGGAGGTGGTCTTGTTTTTGATGTGCATTACTGGCAGTGCTGCATCAAGTGGTCATTTTACTATTTTAACCAAACATTGATGGTTGTAATAATTCATTTTCTTTTCTCTCAGCAATAACACATTGCTGTTCAGGATGAGGAAAATCCAAGGCTTGAAGTTTAGATTTCCAAACTATTTTATGGTTAAATTACTACTTCTTTCGGCAAAAACAATATTACTGTTATAATATTTCTTAATTGTTAGTGACGATTGCCAAAGGCAGCTTTTCTACAAAGTATCGAGTCATTTGAACAAAATCTGATCTCCATTCTCTCTACAAAGTGTAACCAACAAAGATGAAGGCCAATGATATCTTTATGTCTTTGTTCAGACAGAACAAACAATGTACATAATGGAACAAAGCGGATGATTTCACTGGGAACATACTTGAGATGTTAGTTCTACAATGTACGTACATGTTGCTTTGACAATATTTTCCTATTTCACTTCTCACACACTGGGATATGGAATTATAAGGCTAAATAAGCAAAACGTTTGATCTCCAATTCACTCTCAATATTTGAATAAAACTCTCCCAAGTTCTCAGTCAGATGTTTTTGCCCATTAGGTCAAGTCAACTTTCCTTGCAGTCTCACAGTGAAATTATGTGATGCAGTACATTTTAACCTAGTGCACATAATCTAACATACATCAAAAAGTAGATTGTGGTACAAACTATTTTAATGACTGAAACGAGTGCTTTAATAAATGTTTATCTATGATGGAATAAAGTGCATTTGGCAATAAATTCATAGTCAAATGCTTTAATTAAAACTACTTACAGCTACCAAAAGGACCTTTATTTTTTTTAATTCTATGGAAAGATAATGTTATTGCGAGTCTTAAACTCACTAGCGCCTAACGCCCTATCTGTTTTTAATTTGTGTCTCTGTGATGTCTTTATTATTTGTTATATTCCGATTATATGTTATTCCGATTAAATGTCTATTATTGTTATGTCTGTATTCTTTCTTTATGTGCTGCACGGAGAGGACGCTGGCGCTGTTTGTTCGCCGCTTCTCCGTTTGCTATTGTCTGTTACTATTGTAAAGCGACTTTGAGTCTTAGAAAAGCGCTATAAAAATAAAATTTATTATTATTATTATTATCTGGAGCACAGCGGTGAGCTGGTATTTTTGTTCCTGCAAGCTAAAAATAGTAAAGGCGACATGTTACATTGTTTAATAGATTATTGTTGCACAAGTATCAATAGAAGCAATCGCTTGTCAATTTCAACGACCACACACAGATTAAGTAACAACTCTGTTCTTAAGAGACAATGGTTATTGTGGGGAGGTTACATGGAAGCAGTTGTTTTTTTCCCAGTGTTTTTTTCCAAAGCTTTTAAATGGTTCTCTTGTGCTCCCTTAGAATCGCGTTACAACCAATTTGACCCACATAATACAAATAACATTCCCTAAATCATCAACCACATTATATCCAAATTGTGTTCCGGAAAAACGCATTGTAGGTGAACTACCTGCATTTTCTTTTCTCAAAGAGGATAAATACTTAAAGAAAAAAATAAAACCAGGAACTGCTCACAGCCCAGGGGACTCCATAAGATCACAAGATCATAAGTGATAGGAGCAGCATTAGGCCATTCAGCCCTTCGTCTATTGTGCCATTCAATCATGGCTCATCTATCTCTCCCCCCTAACACCAATCGCCTGCCATCTCCCCAAACCTCTGGCACCTGTGCTAATCAAGAATCTATCTATCTCTGCCTTAAATATATCCACTGACTTGGCCTTCACAGTCTTCTGTGGCAAATTATTCCATAGATTCACCACCCTCTGAGTAAAGTAATACCTCCTTATCTCCCTCCTAAAAGAACGTCCTTTAATTCTGAGGCTTTGACCTCTCATCCTCGACTCTCCCACAAGTGGAAACATCCTCTTCACATCCACTCTATCCAAGCCATTCGTTATTCTATAAGTTTCTATCAGGTTCCCCTCATTCTTCTAAACTCCAGCGAGTGCAGGCCCAGTGCCATCAAACGCTCATCATATGTTAACCTACTAATTCCTGGGATCATTCTTGTAATCCTCCTCTGGACCCTCTCCAGAACCAGCACATCCTTCCTGAGATATGGTGCTCAAAATTGCTCACAATATTCCAAATGCTGCCTGACCAGCATCTTATAGAGCCTTCACAAAACCTCTGTTTTTGTATACAAGCCCTCTTGAAATAAATGCTAGCGTTGCATTTGCTTTCTTTACTACCGTTTCATCTTGCAGATTATCTTTTCGGAAATCCTGCACCAGCATTTTTCAAGTCCCATTGTACCTCCGATTTCTGGATTCTCTCCCCATTTAGAAAAAAATCTACGCCTTTATTCCTACTACCAAAATGCAAGACATCCCCTTCTCAAAGCCATGCTAACCAGCCTATTTTATCGTGAACTTCAAAGTACCCCTTAACCTCATCCTTTATAATGAACTAAAATCTTACCAACCATCAAAGTCAGACTAACCGGCCTATAGTTCCCACTATTCTGCTTTGCTCCCTTCTTGTGTAACGGGGTAAAATTGGCAATTTCCCAATCATCTGGAACCACTTCTGACTCTAGTGTTTCTTGAAATATCACTATCAATGCCTCCACAATCTCTAAAGCCACCTCTTTCAGAACCCTAAGGTGCAATCCATCTTTTCCAGGTGACTTCTCCACCTTCAGCCCTTTCAGCTTTCCAAGCACCTCCTCCCTAGTAATAGCCACTCCACTAACTTCCACCCCCTGACTCATTCGAATTTCAGGCACGTTGCTGGTGTCTTCCACTGTGAAGACAGATGCAAAAACATTATTCAACTCCTCTGCCATTTCTTTATTCCCCATTATCACTTCTCCTGCATCATTCTCCAGCAGTCCAATATCCACTCTTGCCTCTTTGTTACTCTTTATGTAACTGAAGAAACTCTTGCTATCCTCTTTAATATTTTGGCTAACTTACCTTCGCATTTCATCTTTTCTCCCTGTATTGCCTTTTTAGTTACCTTTTGTTGTTCTTTAAAAGCTTCCCAATCCTCTGGTTTCCCACATCTTTGCAATGTTATATGCCTTCTCTTTTAGTTTTATACTGCCCTTAACTTTTCTTGTTAGCCACGGTTGTCTCATTTTCCCCCTGAAATCTTTCTTCCTCTTTGGAACGAAAAGATCCTGCATCTTCCGAATTATTTCCAGAAATTCCTGCCATTGCTGTTCCAGCGTCATCCCTGCTAGGGTCCCTTTCCAGTCAACTTTGGCCAGTTCCACCCTCATGTCCCAGTAGTCCTCTAGCAAAGTTGCAATATTGACACATCCGATTTCACCTTCTCCCTCTCAAATTGCAGATTAAAACTTATCAACTTTACCTTGAGTCCCCCTATCAAATCCGGTTCATTACATGCTACATATCCAGAAGTGCCTTTTCCCTGGTAGGCTCCACTACAAGCTGCTCTAAGAATCCACCTTGGAGGCACTCTTCAAATTCCCTTTCTTGGGCTCCTGTACCAACCTGATTTTCCCAGTTTACCTGCATATTGAAATATCCCATGACCACCGTAGCATTGCCTCCACATAGACTCCACGTGGAATTCAACAATTTCAGATAACCAGCCTCTCCAATATTAGTTTATATCAGAACTGGACAGCACTGAAGAAAAGGCATCAAACTGTAATGTTAACTCAGATTTTATTTCTCCACGAATGCTGCTGGATCTGTTGGGTGCTTTCAGCATTCTTTTTCATTTCCAATTTCCAACAGTTACACTGGTTGTATCTTAAGGGCCTGTCCCACTTTCACGACCTAATTCACGACCTTTTTTACTCGTGGACATTTTTCATCAGGCAAGAAAAATGCCCCAACCTACTTGATGCCACGAGTACCTACGACTAGCATCACGGCCTGCTACGACCTACGTATGACCTCCTATGACCTTCTATGACCTCGTGACGACCATGTTGCGAGTAAGAGTCAAGGGCAAACTCGGCAGAGGTTGTGAAAGTGCGACAGGCCTTTAAAGGTGCCAGCTTTCCTGTCTTTAATCTCTCGCCCGTAAATCTCCTCATGATAGATCAGCTGCAAGTAACATGCCTTCACCATCCACAGCTGGCATGAATAGAACATAGAGCGGTACACCATAGGAACAGGCCCTTCAGCCCACAATGTCCACGCTGAACATGATGCCAGCCAATCTTCTCTGCCAAAGACAGACTCAAAAAAGCTGGAGTAACTCAACGTGTCAGACAGCATCTCTGGCGAAAAGTAAAATTCCTCCTAATGTTCTCTGCCTGTATATGGTCCATATACTACCATTCCCTGCATATCCATATGCCTCCCTAAAGGTCTCTTAAATGCCAGGATCATATCCACCTCCACCACCACATCTAACAGCACATTTCAAGCACATCCACCCCAACTCTCTGTGTATAAGAAAACATTTCCTGCATATCTCCTCTAAACTTTGCTCTTCTCACCTTAAACATTTGCCCTCCAGTCTTTGACCTTTTGTCCCTGGGATAAAAATTATGACTCTTTACCTTATTAATGCTCTCAAAATTACCTAAAATTTAAAGGGCACAGAGGCATTGAAAGGGTAGACAGTCAGAATCTTCTGACGGGTCCCTCCTGAAGCACCAATGTTCCAGAGAAAACAATCCTAGTTTGTCCAACCTGTCCTTATATCTAATACCCTCTAGTTCAGGCAGCATTCTGGAAACCACCTTGGTGCTCTCCATCCTTCCTGTTATGGGGCAAACAGAACTTCACACAATACTCCAAATTTGGTCTCACCAAACTCCTATAAAGCAGCAACGTGACTTCCTGATTCATACTCAATGCCCTTACTGATGAAGGCTAGCACACCATGTGCCTTCTTAAACACTATCTACTTGAAGTGGCACTTTCATGATCCTGTGGACTTGGACTCCAAGATTCCTCTGCAGATTAATGTTGTTAAGGCTCTTGCCATTAACTGGGATTGTATGGGCATGTGCCATTTAATAAGGATTGAATGGCACATGTTGCCTGTGTCATAGGATTTCTATCAGTCTTCATCCTGCCACAGACATTTATTTTATTCTCTCCACCCTGTCTCAATAATCTAAGGTGGCCTTTGATTTATCATTTTCCCTAACTGCAACAACTCTCCATGTTTCTGCTGTCTAATTAATTAAAGACTTGTATTTATGCAACAGCTTTCATGCTAAAATGTTGTCTGACCATTGAAGTAATTTTGAGGCTCGGTCACTGTTGTTCCTCATATGGTCAAAACTGGAGATATCTGCTGAAAATGGTGCAATGTTCAAAGCCACTCAAGACTCATTAAATCACTGATTCAACTCTTTGAATCAATTCCCTCTGGAAGGCGACTCCGGACAGTCAAAGCTGCCACAACCAGACATAAAAACAGCTTTTTTCCCTACGAGTAGCAGCTCTACTCAATAACCAAAAATCTGTTGCCTCCTTTTGCTCCGGTATTTTATTTAATTCACATGTTTAATCGATAATGTTTTATTATTAATGTTTAATGTTTTATGTGTCATTCATAACTGTCACTCTATGTCATGTTGTCACTTGTGGGCGGAGCACCAAGGCAAATTCCTTGTATGTGAATACTTGGTCATCAAACTTATTCATTCATTCATTCATTCAATCATTCATTCATTCATTCATTCATTCATTCATTCATTCATTAGCTGATGAAGCAATTATGCTCGCACACAGCAAGATCCAAACACATTCAGTTTTGGGCCAATAAGTAGGTTTTGTGCCATAATATTTCCAGGCAACAACTATCTCCAACAATAGAGGGTCAATTCAGCTATCAGATATATTCAATAGTGTTGAAAATGTTTGTGCCTTCCACCACAATGATGAATGCTGTGGTGGATGTTTGTGTTATATTTTTTTATTGTGTATTGTGTGTTCTTTATCATTGTACCGCTGCTGACAAATTCATTTCACTTGCACTTTATGTGCAATGTGACGAATAAAACCGTATTGTATTGTATTGTAAAGTTCCTCATTAATGCCCCTGTCCCACTTAGGAAACCTGAACGGAATCCTCTTTAGACCTTGCGCTCCACCCAAGGTTTCCTTGAGGTTCCCGGAGGTTCCGGTCACTCTCCCTATTGGTGGAAAGTGGTCTCCGTGTAGTCGCAGCTTCTTCTATGTTTCTGCGATTGTTTAAAAAATAAAAAAAACGGCCTCGACTAAAAATAGGTTGCCGTTTGGTCGAAGCCAGTGGAGTGGGGTCGCTATTTACTTACAGGCAGTCGAAGGCAATCTCCTTCGCTGACCGGCCATTTTGATTGGCTCATTGGAGTTTTCAGCAAAGATCCTGTTGGATCTTTGGTTTTCAGGACCTAGAAGATCCGCTGGAAGTTAAAATGCCCGCTAACTTTATTAAACTTCTTAAAATTGTCTAGATTCCTTCTCCCCCCTGTTCTCCCCCCTGTTCTCCCCCCTTCTCTCCCCTTCTCTCTCCCCTTCTCTTCCCCTTCTCTCTCCCTTTCTCTGTCCTTCTCTCCCCTTCTTTCCCCTTCTCTCCCTCCCTCCTGCGATCTCTAAAGGACTTACCGTGCTCTGTGGCAGCCGTTTACCTTCCTCTTCATCGCGCAGACAGTGCTCCTCCGCTGTCCCTGGCCCGCACCTTCACGGTGTGTGTGTGTGTGGTCGGTAGCAAAGATCCTATGGGATCTTTGATCAGTAGATGCAGCTCACGCTTCGGTCGAGGCTTCCCAGACAAGTGACCAAAACCTCTGGTGACTCATGGAGAGTGACCGGAACCTCTGGGAACCTCACGGAAACCTTGGGTGGGGCGCAAGGTTTCCAGAGGTTTCCGTTCAGGTTTCCTAAGTGAGACAGGGGCATAACTGTGACACATTTGGGACATCTTGTGATCATGAATGGTGCGTTTTAAATGTATGTTCTTTCGTTTGACAATTAACAATGATTCCACCGTCCAATGCATTAAATGTTTATTTCCTCTACCCTTGCAGCATTGCTGTTTCAGGTTAGGCCATCTAGAGGATTGATGCTCGCAACTCACCAAGATAGCAACTCACTCACATTTTCAACCTCCACTCTGCTCTGGACCACTTGGACAACAAAAACTAGTACGTCAGGCTGTTGTTCATAGACAACAGTTCGGCGTTTAATACCATCATCTCCTCAAAGCTGGTTACCAAGCTCACAGATCTGGGACTCTGCGCATCCCTCTGCAATTGGATCCTCGACTTCCTCATCCCAAACCACAGTCTGTCCATATTGGTGGAAATATGTCATGCTCGGTAACAATCAGCATGGGAGCACCTTAAGGCTGCGTGCTCAGCCCTCAGCTGTACTCACTCTATACTCATGAATGTGTAGCCGGACATAGCGCAAACTCCATCATCAAGTTCGCCAACGACACCACTGTTGTGGGAAGTATCACTGATTGTGACGAGTCAGAGTATAGAAGTGAGATCAACCGATTGACCAAATGGTGCCAGCACAATAACCTGGCCCTCAACACCAGCAAAACCAAGGAACTGATTGTGGACTTTGGAAGGGGTAGGATGGGGACCCACAGTACATCCAGGTTCAGGAACAGCTACTTCCCCTCAGCCATCAGGCTATTAAACACAACATCAAATAAGCTCTGAGCAATGTCTATTATTATTATTATTGCACTCTATCTGTTTATTAATTGTGTATATATATGGTCTATGGTCTATAGACACACTGAACCTTTATCTGCCGTTTTGTATTATGTTTACATATTCTGTTGTGCTGCAGCAAGTAAGAATTTCATTGTCCTATCTGTGACACATGACAATAAAACTCTTTTGACTCTTGACGTCTTTGACCTCATAGGGCAGGTTCATGGGAAACCACCTTCTTCGGGATTCCCTCGAAGCTACACCCAATCCTCATATTTCCTTTATCAGCATTTGGTAAATATACTGGAGCTCCCTCTGACAATACAATAGTAGTCCTTTAATACCTGCCCTATCATTGTTGAAGATGATACCTACGCGATCTCCCGGTTGCTCAACACGTCAACTCCCCCTCCCATTCCCATGCTGACCTTTCTGTCCTGGGCCTCCTCCACTGTCAGAGTGAGGCCCAGTGCAAATTAGAGAAACAGCACCTCATATTTTGGCTTGGGCAGCTTACAACCCAGCGGTATGAATATTGATTTCTCTAACTTCAAGTAACCCTTGCTTTCCCTCTATCTCCGCCCCTCCCCCATCCTAGTTCTCCGAATAGTTTCACTGTCCTTCAGATTAATTTTACTGATTGTATGCATCCGTATCACCTTCCCCTCAGCTAACAATGAACCATTCTACTTTTCCTTATAGACACAAAATACTCGAGTAACTCAGCGGGACATGCAGCATCTCTGGAGAGAAGGAATGGGTGATGTTTCAAGTCGAGACACTTCTTCAGACTGTCTGAGTTAATCCAGCATTTTGTGTTTATCTTCGGTTTAAACCAGCATCTGCAATTCCTTCTTACTACATTTCCTCATCATCGTCTGCTTTGATCTGTCATTTTCACACCTTACCCTTCCATATCTCTAGACTCCCTCTCCCCTGACTCTCAGTCTGAAGAAGGGTCTCGACCTGAAACGTCACCCATTCAATCTCTCCCGAGATGCTGCCTGTCCCGCTGAGTTACTCCAGCATTTTGTGTCTATCTTCGTTTGAAGATGATAGCTGACCATTTGCTTCTGAAGAACATTTCTGAAGGCAATCTATGCAGCCTTACAACTAGCAATTCTCAAATCCATGAAGAAAATAAGATAACTGAATGAGATAACGGATAGATTCCTTTACTGGAATGAGTGAAATTAACAAAGTGGAACTGGCCAAAGGTTACGTTAAACCAGTGTGTCACTTACAATATGATACAATACGATACGATAAACTTTATTCATTCCCAGAGGGAAATTGGTCTGCCAACAGTCAGAACACACAACAAGGTGTTCAAAATCTTGTAATTAAAAGTGAAAAAAAATGAAAAGGGCAAGCGACTGTTGTCTGGCTGCTGTTTGCACACCGCCTTCACCGGAACGAACCGGACCAAACAAACAAACAAACAAACAATCGAACGCAGACTTATCCCCTGGGCAGAGGATTCTAAAACGACATTGCTCCTGACCCCACACTGGGCCCCCTTTGTTCTCCCATCGTCCCTCACGGCGGTATCCCCACTCCGAGTCCTCCATCGTCCCTCACGGCAGTCCCCCCACGCCGGGTCCCCATTGTCTTCCCCATCCTCGCCCCCCATGCTCCACCGCCACCGAGGTTCCTGCTGCCGCCGCCGATGCTTTGTTGCCGCCAAGGCCCCACCCCCACCGCTGATGATTCCGTTGCCGTCGAGGCTCAAGCTGCCGCCAAGGCTCCCATCGCCAGAGGCCCCTTCGGCCCAGACAGGCCTCGCCGCCCGGCTTCACCACAGTTCCCTGGAATTGGGCGAGTTTGGTGGGTGGATCGTGCTCGCGTGGCTCCCCAGGTCACTCCCGCCGCACGCGCGGCTCCCTATAATAATAATAATAATGGATGGGATTTATATAGCGCCTTTCTAATACTCAAGGCACTTTACATCGCATTATTCATTCACTCCTCAGTCACACTCGGTGGTGGTAAGCTACTTCTGTAGCCACAGCTGCCCTGGGGCAGACTGACGGAAGCGTGGCTGCCAATCTGCGCCTACGGCCCCTAGAACATTCACAGATGCGATATGCAAGATTTTTAATGGTATAATTTAAAAAGTATTTGTACCTATATCCCCCTATTTCATCAGACCTATTCCTGATAACATGTATAATATAAAGAATATAAAGAATCTCCATGATTTCAGATACAATAATCCCTCTAAAATTGAGATATTAACCTTCAGATTATAGAGTTTAAATTCTGCTCACTGTAACATATCATGTGGATTGTTGATTAATATGTGGAGAACCATATTGTGCACCAGGCCTTTTTGAGTAGAGATGCCAGGCACACAAAGTGCATGATAATATTGTCCTGGAATGAAAGGAGGAATGCTCATGAAATTGTTACAAAACCAAATGTCCCATGGATACAATTTTACTTGTTGGATCCTTTAGACACTAGCATTACTATTTTGTAAGCTGATTAGTTCCTGGCCCCAAATTAATAGCATCAAACACAAAGATCACCACAGACAGTTGACTCAGCAGTATTTTAAAGAGGTTTCTAGATATGACGGCATTGTTGCAAATTAGGTGTGGATAAATATGACAGATTCAGTAACCATCTCTACCTTGGCTTCAGGTAGCCCCGACATTCCCTCTCTCTCTCTATCCCTCCCCACCTAAGTCACACTTGTTTCTCATTTTGACCCTACAAACAACTTATAATGGCCTGTTACCTTTATCATTGTTACTTTTTTGCTTATCTTTCATTCATTGTTCTTTATCTCTCCACATCACCGTCTATATCTCTCGTTTCCCTTATCCCAAACCAGTCAGAAGAAGGGCTCGACCGGAAACATCACCTATTCCTTCTCTCCAGAGATGCTGCTTGTCCCACTGAGTTATTCCAGCTGTTTGTGTCTATCCATCTTGGATTCCCTCCATTTGACCTAATGATCTTTCACATTAGGTTCCAATCTTTTTTTAATGATAAGATAGCTCTTTAAAGCTTACTAGACTAAGTGGGACCCGTTGGGTCCCATGTTCACACGGGAGGGCTGGTCCCCCAACGCAATATTCCACCTCTCCACCAATTCCAATATTGCTGTCCAGGGGGGGTGGGGGGGGGGGCTTTCTGGAGCGCTAGTATGGGTGTTGTGGGCTGAAGGGACTGGTTTCCAGAGGGCTAGTATGGACATTGTGGGGCAAATGGATTCTTGAGCTGGCAGCTCAGTCACTCAGGCCTGGTGGGCTGGCAGCTCAGTCACTCAGGGCTGGTGGGCTGGCAGCTCAGTCACTCAGGGCTGATGGGCTAGCAGCTCAGTTACTCAGGGCTGGTGGGCTGGCAGATCAGTCACTCAGGGCTGGTAGGCTGACAGCTCAGAAACTGCCAGAACTTCTGCCCAAAACAGGTAAGAGACTCTGTGAGAGAGAAGGGGGAGAGGTTAGAGAATAAATGTTAGACATTTTTCATCTTGTTCTACAGATCACAGCAATGAAGGAGGAAAGTCTATCCTGGGCTGGATCTCACAGGGAGCCAATGAAGGGAGGGAGAAAAGTACTGGGGTGAAGTTTAATACTGACAGGGGGAATACTTACTGATGGGCCGAAGGGACTCCTCCTGGGCTAGTACATGCCTGATGGGCCAAAGGGACTTAAAAAAAATCTGAGTGAAATCTCAGTGAAAGGCACTTTTTGTGGACTTTTCCTGGCCTGGCACGGGCCTTTTGGGCCAAAATGCTCCCTCTGGGCTAATACGGGCATTTTGGGCAAAAGGGACTGGTTTCTGGGCTAATGTGGGCCTTGTGGGCCGAAATGAGTGGTTTCAGGTAGGCCAAAGGTGGGCTGGCAGTTCACTCACTCACGGCTGGTGGGCTGGCAGTTCACTCACTCACTCACAGCTGGTGGGCTGGCAGTTCACTCACTCACGGCTGATGGGCTGGTAGTTGACTGACTCATGGCTGTTGGGCTGGCAATTGACTCACGGCTGGTGGGCTGGCAGTTGATTGACTCACGGCTGGTGGGCTGGCAGTTCACTCACGACTATTCCTTGAAATTCCATTTCAAGCAGAGTGCAGGCCACCAAATTCTAATGCAATCTCAAACCATTTCAAGCAGAGTGCAGGCCAGCAAATTCAAATGCAATTTCATACCATTTCAAGCAGAGTGCAGGCCAGCAAATTCAAATGCAATTTCATACCATTTCAAGCAGAGTGCAGGCCACCAAATTCAAATGCAATTTCATACCATTTCAAGCAGAGTTCAGGCCACCAAATTCAAATGCAATTTCATACCATTTGGACTTTATACTCATGGCCCACCGGAAGGGGTGTTACCTTCATCGTGCTGATTGACCGGCGAGAGGACCTATCAGCTGATCTCAAGTTTTTTAAACATTAATAACTTTTTTATTTTTCATCGATTGGAAAAATCCTTGGGGCTGCCTCAGCGGAGGAGGACTGTGAGTAAGATGGCCAAAAATCATAGCAATATATGGTAGTGTTTTCAGGCTCCTTTACCTTCTTCCCGTTAGCAACGGAGAGATGAGTGTGTGGCCAGGATGGTGTGGGTGTTTGATGATGTTGGCAGCCTTTTTGAGGCAGCGACTGCGATAGATCCCTTGATGGTGGGGAGGTCAGACCCAGTGATGGACTGGGCAGTCGTCACAACTTTCTGCATTATTTTCCGCTCCTGGACGTTCATGTTTCCGAACCAAGCCACGATGCAACCGGTCAGCATGCTCTCCACTGTGCACCTGTAGAGGTTCGAGAGAGTCCTCTTTGACATACCGACTCTCCGTAATCTTCTCAGGAAGTAGAGGCACTGATGTGCCTTCTTTATAATTGCATCAGTGTGCTGGGACCAGGAAAGATCTTCGGAAATATGCGCGCCCAGGAATTTGACGTTTTTGACCCTTTCCACCATCGTTCCGTTGATATAAACGGGATTGTGGGTCCCTATCCTACCCCTTCCAAAGTCCACAATCAGTTCCTTGGTTTTACTGGTGTTGAGAGCCAGGTTGTTGTGCTGGCACCATTCGGTCATTTGGTCGATCTCACTTCTATACTCTGACTGATTACCTTCTGTGATTCGTCCCACAACAGTGGCGTCGTCGGCAAACTTGATGATGGAGTTCGCACTATGTCCGGCTGCACAGTCATGAGTGTAGAGCAGGGACGTGCGGTCAGGGGAGGCAGAGTCTCACCTGTCATACTCCCATGAAAATAGCTTTTAAGAAAAGTAAAGAAAAATAATAATAAAATAAAATAAATATAATGATTTTTCCACTGATCTGTTATAAATGTCATTTCTATATGAATCTAATCATTTTTTAAAGTCAAAATTGCCAAATTTGCACAGCTCCACTGCAAATACAGGGAGAGATGAGCGGTGAGGCAGCGATGAGCTGAGCCTACCCTCTGATTGCTCAACCCCTCAAGTTGATTTGTTGATTTGTAGCAGCTCATTCGGAGGCTCTGGGCCGCTGAGAGCTCCCAATTGGGCCCCGCGCCTAAGGGAGCCCCTCAGGTAGATCTACCCCGGGTAGAAAGGGGAGAGAGGGGTGGAGAGAGAGTGGAGTAGTGGAGGGGGAAGCAATGGGTAGACGGGGAGGGGTGTGTGAGGGGGAATGGAGAAGGGGGAGGGGAGGTGGGTCATTCCCTCACGGTCCCGGAGCAACGCTCCCGCCCCTCCAGTCACCGTGCTCCACGCACATGCCCCAGCTCCACCACTCTCTCTCCCCGGGGACACACGGTGATCAATACAGGGATGGCCAGGCCACTGATACTAGCCAGTGCATCCCCAGCCATTGACCTCACCGCACATCACTGAGTGAGTACAGCAGGGGGTTGAGCATGCAGCCTTGAGGTGCTCCCGACCTGATTGTTATCGAGGATGACATATTTCCACCAATACAGACAGACTGGTCTGTGGATGAGGAAGTCGCGGATCCAATTGCAGAGGGATGTGCAGAGACCCAGATCTGTGAGCTTGGTAACCAGCTTTTTTTTTTTTTTTTTTTTTTTTTTTTAATCAAAAATATTTATTCAAATATTAAAATTGTATTTACAATACAATAAAACAAAACACCACCATAATGCAAGATCAACAATTATGCTAATCAACTGCTAAACAACTATATTACAATCCTTGTCAAGGATACATTCAACCTCCCTCGGTGCCCAGCGGTCGCGGAACTCCCTCAGGGTGCCCGTAGACAGGGCATATTCCCTTTCCATCCGCACCCGGGCATGGACGTATCCCCGGAAAAGGGGCAGGCAGCCGGCTCGGGTAGAGCCCTCCACCGTCTGGCGCCGTGACTCGCGGATGGCCAGCTTGGCCAGGTTGGTAACCAGCTTGGAGGGGATGATGGTATTAAACGCCGAGCTGTGATCTATGAACAACAGCCTAACATACGAGTTTTTGTTGTCCAAATGGCCCAGAGCGGAGTGGCGATCCAGTGAGATCGCATCCACCGTTGACCTGTTGTGGCAGTAAGCGAACTGCAGTGGGTCGAGGTTCTTGTCGAGGTAGGAGTTGATATGCGCCATAGACTGGTTCGTGTGATTTCTATGCCATTGCTTCAATATGGGTGATCCAGGTGAAGTTGGCGACATTTTCTCTGAGGAATTTGAAGCTTTCAAATATCTCTACTTCAGTGCTGTCAATGTAAACTGGGGCATGTGTACCACATCACTTCCTAAAGCCGATCACTATCTCCTTTGTCTTGCTGACATTGGGAAAAGGCTGGTGTCTCGACACCAGGATCTCCTTCCTGTACTCTGTCTCATCATTATTTGATATCCAGCCCACAATGGTGGCATTGACTGCGAATTTGTAAATTGTTTTAGATATGTACATGGCTGCACAGTTGTGGGTGTACAAGGAGTAAAGAAGGGGGCTGAGAACACATCCTAGCGGAGCACCTGTGTTGAGGATTATCGTGGAGGATGATTTAGACAATAGACAATAGACAATAGGTGCAGGAATAGGCCATTTGGCCCTTCGAGCCAGCACCGCCATTCAATGTGATCATGGCTGATCATCCCCAATCAGAACATGTTTCCTGCCTCTTAACAATCTTATATGTTCCTGCCTTCTCCCCATATCCCCTGACTCCGCTATTTTTAAGAGCCCTATCTAGCTCTCTCTTGAAAGCATCCAGATAACCTGCCTCCACCGCCCTCTTTGGCAGAGAATTCCACAGACTCACCACTTTCTGTGAGAAAAAGTGTTTTCTCGTCTCGGTTCTAAATGGCTTACTCCTTATTCTTAAACTGTGGCCCCTGGTTCTGGACTCCCCCAACATCGGGAACATATTTCCTGCCTCTTAACAATCTTATATGTTTCAAATTTGTTCTCTATCCTCACTGATTGGGGTCTGTTGGTCAGGAAGTCGAGGATTCAGTTGCAGAGATGTGTGCTGACTACAAGTCCCGTGAGTTTGATGATGAGCTTGGATGGTATAATTGTTTTAAAGGCAGAGCTGTAGTCTATGAATACGAGTCTGACGTAGGTGCCTCTCTTATCCAGGTGTTCCAGGGATGAGTGTGGGGCTAGGACAATGGCATCGTGGAGTTGAATTGGCAGTAGGTGAACTGCAGTGGGTCAAGGCTGCTTGGTGGACTGGATTTAATGCGCTCCATAACTAGTCTCTCAAAGCACTTCATGAGGGTGGATGTCAAGGCCACTGGATGGAAGTTGTGATGGCATGAGATCTTCCCATAGGACATTTCCTGTGTCAACCTGGAACTCTCTGGAACTCCCTGCCACAGAGGGTCGTCGAGGCCAGTTCATTGGCTATATTTAAGAGGGAGTTAGATGTGGCCCTTGTGGCTAAGGGGATCAGAGGGTATGGAGAGAAGGCAGGTACGGGATACTGAGTTGGATGATCAGCCATGATCATATTGAATGGCGGTGCAGGCTCGAAGGGCCGAATGGCCTACTCCTGCACCTAATTTCTATGTTTCTATGTTTCTAACCTCATATTTTGAGGTAAACATCTTTATTCATTGATGAATCAGCAATGCAATAATTTTTTTCAGTTCCGAACGTACAAGAAAAATTAATGCCTGGCAGCGATGCTGAGGTAACGTGAGGTGAGAAAACAAAATCGACCATTTTGAGGCGTATAGATTACAGGACATTAAAAACGTACAAAAAGACTGGGGAATTTCCTCAAAGTCCATTGTTAGGAATGATAAGAAGAAGGAAGAGAGAAACTTTGCAAAGCATCTTTTTTTACATCAACCTGTGGATTATGTAGGGTTATGGTAGAGAGAACTGCATGACTGGTAGATTAAACAGGCTGTTTTTATCCCATGTTTTTTTTTATGCATGTTCAGGCATAACATTATTGATCGACAGAAACAAATAATTTGCCAATGGCCTTAAACCAAGAGCAAACACTGGATTAATGCGCCAGCAAGTACACTGGGTGAGTTTATCCTGATTATACTCCAGTTTCATCTCTCACCGGGGCCAGATTTACCACTAGGCTTCATAGGCTGAAGCCTAGAGTAACTCCCTGGTCCTCCAAAAATATTCTAAAAGGAATTTAAACTGGAGGTGGTGGAGGGTCCATCACCAAACTCCAAACACTGAACAATAACAGCCTATTGCACTTTATCTGTTTATTTTACTTCGGAGTCACGTGAGTGACTACGTGAAGACCCCGTCAGCACACGTGCGCGCCATTGTGTCTCACGCAGTGCAACAGCGACGGGCGGGGGTGGAGCGCTCCCGCAAGAAAAATTCAAACGGGCCTACACAGGTAAGGAAAAACTGAAGTTGAATTCTTCCCCTTGCTGTGCTTTATGTTACAGCACGTTGGACAAGGGGAAGAAAAAACGGACCTGGACCACAGGCTGCCGCGGGGAACCAGGCAGTTTCCGGCAGCCGACAGCCACGAGCTACCAGCGGCTCCAGGACCGCAGGCTGCGGGGAACCAGGTAGGTCCCGGCAGCCGACACCAGAGACGTCCAGTGGCTCCAGGACCGCAGGCTGCGGGGAGCCAGGTAGGTCCCGGCAGCCAACACCACTAACGTCCAGCGGCTCCAGGACCGCAGGCTGCGGGGAACTAGGGAAAGTTCCGGCAGCCAACAAGCCATGGGCAAACAGCGGTTCCAGGACCGCAGGCTGTGAGGAACTAGGAAGGTTCCGGCAGCCGACAGCCGGGTACGACCGGCGCAGGCTGAGCCCAGCACCGCGAGCTGTATACCTGGAAACAACACAGTGGGCTGCAGGCAGGCAGGAGTCGGTACGGCCGATAGACTCAGGGAATCCGGCCAGAAGGACGCACTGCCTAAGGGCAGTGAAAGTGACCGTTGGCGTGGTTACTAAGGTCCACTTACCGACTCCAAGCTGAATCCAGCGCCATGAGTCGTACAGCTCAAAGCAGCGCAGCAGGCTGGAGGCAAAGCCCAGCAGGATTCAGCCCGGCCGATCATACTCATCTGAGTCCGGCCGAAGAGGCGCGCTCCCCGAGTGCAGCAGAGGTCCGCCCGTGACTTGCTCCGGGAGATGGAGCAAGCTCACTATGGGAGTCTTCGCACTCCCACAACAGCACCTTATCGAGGGCTGTAAAACAATGCATCTCCCTCGATAGAGGAATGCATTGTGGACCAGGGCTGGGCTGGTCCGGAAGAAGGGGACGTGGCTGAAGAAAACGGCAGTGTGCAGGGGGTGCAGAATCCTAAGGAGCTACTGGGAGTGATCACCAAAATTACGGATCAACGAAAAGTACCATTACAGACCAGGCTGGCGGCCAGCATCGACTACCTGTACTTCCATCTTCTGCAGGAACAGGCAACAAAATTACGCAGAAGTATAGGCCTCCTGTGAACTTTACTTCATTTTAAAAATGCTTTCAGCAAACAATGCGATCTGGGGGTACAGTGGGACTGGCACAAAAACCCAGGAGGTCAAATTACAGAAGATTTCAAAACTTCTGACAGCGGGCATATCATTGGTTGCTCGCCCAGACGATGGTACAGAGAAAAGCTCGACGAAGAGATTAAAGCCGTCGGACTCATAACAGCGTCATCAGCAACGACAGCACCGCTATGCATCCACCAGCAGGTATCAACACCAGGACGCTGGTGAAAGCATGAGGGCCACGCAGCACCATGAAGGTCCTTTTAGGCCAAGGCCCAGAGCGACCCTCATGGAAAACGTGCCAACCCCGCACTCTGGCGCCTCTTCCGCAGAAGAGGCAGAAATTGAAGAATGGGACGTACCACCGGCAACCAGGTAAGTAGGTGGATCTGGTTCCTTCCAGAACACAAAGGTGTACGACCTGTACTAACAGGGAAAATATTACACTTGTTTTGGGAGACATGAAGGGATCATTGTCGATACCTAAAATTTAACTGGAAGGGGCAACAATGGCAGGGCATAGCGTTGCCTAATGGGCTAACTTCAGCCTGAAGAATTTTCACCAAGATATTAAAACGGGCCTTGGCAATATTAGAAACAAAAACATATTGTCATGGCATATCTTGATGATATATCATTTGTGGGGAAAAAACCCTGGATCTAGCTAAATCAGCAATTTTAGCTACCAAACATAGGGTGAAACTCTGGGGTCATCTCCATCCAGATAAATCTAAGTCGACGGCATCCACAACTGGACTTTCTGGGATTTACAATTAATGTTATCCATATGTCTGTAACATTGCCAAAGAGTAAAGCAGACTTGGATAAACCTACAAAATAATTAATTACTAAAAACACTGGTGTTGGGTGCGTTTTATGGGCTAAAAGCCTACTGCTAACAATGCACCATCTGCATGTCCGCCTACGAATTGATAATATCACAGTGGTGGCATATATTAATCATATGGGAGAAAAGATCGATACCATGTATCAATCTGGCAAATATATTTGGCTATGGTGTGTTAACATACATATTTGGCTATCAGCAAACTTAAGCGGCCTTTTCACGGGGCGACTTGACGCAAGAGTTAACCGGAGTTTAACATCGTGGGAACCTCGTGCGATAACAGTACGGCATTCGTGGACCACCGTGGACCACCGTAGCGCTAACGGCAGGTCATCGTGTAACTTGGTCACTCGGGAGAAAATTCAAGAAAGTTTGAATTTCTCCAAGATTGACTTGTATACTTGTGGTTGAGTATTGCAACATTATATGAACGTAGTGGCCAGTGCGATATCCGTAATAACTCTTGCGGGTACCGTGGGAACTCCTGCGAACGGTGAACCCGGAAGCTGGACAGAGGGGACAGAAGGTGAGTAAAAATTATCTTCTGTGGGATTGAATTTAAAAAATAAATAAAAATAAAGATTTGCATCCGCATATGGACATCAACTTATTCATGAGTTATGTTAATGAGATTCAAGAAAATAACTATGATCTTTAAAAGGGACTTTAAAAGGGACTTTACTGAAAGGTTACGCATTTTTATGGTCCGTGAGAAATTTTTCACATGTACTTCTTTGAGAGATACAGGTCGGAGTCCTCGGGTCCAGGGGTCCGGAACGCTACCAATCAATGTTGTACAGAGACCCGTGTAAGGAGTGAACTGCACATGCTGGTTTAAACCGAAGACTGACACAAAAAGCTGGAGTAACTCAGCGAGTCAAGCAGCATCTCTGGAGAAAAAAAGCTGATGTTTCGGGACGAGACACATCTTCAGACTCAATTCCGATTAGGCTGTCTGAAGAAGGGTTCCGATTCGAATCGTCACCTATTCTTTTTCTCCAGAGATGCTGCCTGACCCGCTGACTTACTCCAGCTTTTTATGTTTTTCTTCCCAGATCTGACTTACCTGCTGAGTTACACCAACATTTTGTGTCCTTCTGTGCATATTAACCAGCATTAACCAGCGTCTGCAGTTCCTTTAGACATTACCTAACTTCAGATTTTAGAGATATAGCGTGTGGGAACTCCTGCGAACGGTAAACCCGGAAGCTGGACAGAGGGGACAGAAGGTGAGTAAAAAAGGTGGTCTCAATATCGACATGGGAACATGTGTCCTTCGAGGACGTCCCACCTAATTGTCATTGTTGGATAATCTTTTTAACAGGAACACTTGCAGAGATGGCCCCCAGAAAATCTCAAAGAAAGGGGGTAAAGCGGGTCAGAGATGTTTTTGCCATGCAGGAGAATGAGGAGGAGACGCAGCAAGAGAGACAGGTGGAGAGGCAACAGGAGATGCCACAGATAACACTGCCTGTGGGCTCATTGGAGCAGGGAGAGGGTGAGCAAGGTGGATTTCAGATTGCCTCCCCAGTAGCTGTTGTAGGAATAGCCTCTACAGACACTTATGTAAAGGGAAGATGGCAGAAGGTAAGGCCATATAACTTCACCAGGGAACAAGAGGGGGAACTTGTAGAATGGTACCAATTTAACGAGATTCTCTACGATAAATCCAGAGAGGATTATAGAAGCAGGGAGAGAAAAAGGAACCTGCTGGAGACGAAGGCTGCCGAGTTTCCCGAGTGCTCATGTGAGTTTATATAACGATATATAAGTTCATCAAGAGGAGAACCATTTAATGTTATCCAAGATTTAAAAACATACATTGCTATTGATGTAAAAGTGCTGTGTTTGCAGTTAACTTAAACTTCTCTTATAAGTCTGTCTGTGCCCTGCAGCTGCAAAGTAAAAAAGTCGCAGACAGCGCGTCAATGAAAAAAACCACCATCCTGTACTCGAAATTACTTAGTAAAGGCATGTCTCCAAATGAGCCAATTCAACCAAGGGAGGATATTTATAGTGTGTGAAAAAAAATTTGTTACATCATTTGTGTCACGTGTAGTTCACGATGTTCATTCAAGATTTAACGCGAAAGCTCGGGAAACGGACAAGTCACTCGCACAAATAACAGAAATGCCGAGTACCGTGGGAACTCTTTATCTACCCCCGTTATATCGTGCGAGACTCGTGCTGGACCACGACCTCTTCACTCTGGTGACATCTTGCGTCAACTCGCCCCGTGAAAAAGCCCCATTACCCACCAGGTAAGCTCAATACTGAGCCACACACCAGGTCATGAAAATTCAATGACAGCATCGAATGGCTGTTGGACCACAAAAAAAGTTGCTGATATTACCAAAAGAGGGACATCAGATATCGATCCATTTGCATCTAGACCCAATCACCAGTTATCAACATATGCCGCTTGTGAACCACACTTGGGGCAGCAGCAATGGACGTTACTCACTTAATGCGGAATAATTGTTTACAATGTTTTTCCCTCCTGCCTCATCAGTCGGATCCTAAGCAAAAACACATATGCACTCAACATCAAGTGTCTTGAAAGTACCTGATTGGCCTACACAGCCATGGATCCCTCTGGTCTCGGACATAGTCTCTGAATCATAGTCCACCATGCTAGATCCGGGTTGGCGGACAGGACCATGACCATGAACATGATCACGGCGGCCTATCAAGAACCAACAAGGACTGGTGTAGCGTTTAATACAGCTACAACCACCAACGTCCTGGGAATTCCTATCCAGCCTTCGAGGATGTAACTAGTAGCGTGGATAGGGGAGAACCAGTGGATGTGGTGTATCTGGACTTCCAGAAGGCTTTCGACAAGGTCCCACATAAGAGATTAGTATACAAACTTAAAGCACACGGCATTGGGGGTTCAGTATTGATGTGGATAGAGAACTGGCTGGCAAACAGGAAGCAAAGAGTAGGAGTAAACGGGTCCTTTTCACAATGGCAGGCAGTGACTAGTGGGGTACCGCAAGGCTCAGTGCTGGGACCCCAGCTATTTACAATATATATTAATGATCTGGATGAGGGAATTGAAGGCAATATCTCCAAGTTTGCGGATGACACTAAGCTGGGGGGCAGGGTTAGCTGTGAGGAGGATGCTAGGAGACTGCAAGGTGACTTGGATAGGCTGGGTGAGTGGGCAAATGTTTGGCTGATGCAGTATAATGTGGATAAATGTGAGGTTATCCATTTTGGTGGCAAAAACAGGAAAGCAGACTATTATCTAAATGGTGGCCGATTAGGAAAAGGGGAGATGCAGCGAGACCTGGGTGTCATGGTACACCAGTCATTGAAAGTAGGCATGCAGGTGCAGCAGGCAGTGAAAAAAGCGAATGGTATGTTAGCTTTCATAGCAAAAGGATTTGAGTATAGGAGCAGGGAGGTTCTACTGCAGTTGTACAGGGTCTTGGTGAGACCACACCTGGAGTATTGCGTACAGTTTTGGTCTCCAAATCTGAGGAAGGACATTATTGCCATAGAGGGAGTGCAGAGAAGGTTCACCAGACTGATTCCTGGGATGTCAGGACTGTCTTATGAAGAAAGACTGGATAGACTTGGTTTATACTCTCTAGAATTTAGGAGATTGAGAGGGGATCTTATAGAAACTTACAAAATTCTTAAGGGTTGGACAGGCTAGATGCAGGAAGATTGCTCCCGATGTTGGGGAAGTCCAGGACAAGGGGTCACAGCTTAAGGATAAGGGGGAAATCCTTTAAAACCGAGATGAGAAGAAATTTTTTCACACAGAGAGTGCTGAATCTCTGGAACTCTCTGCCACAGAGGGTAGTCGAGGCCAGTTCATTGGCTATATTTAAGAGGGAGTTAGATGTGGCCCTTGTGGCTAAGGGGATCAGAGGGTATGGAGAGAAGGCAGGTACGGGATACTGAGTTGGATGATCAGCCATGATCATATTGAATGGCGGTGCAGGCTCGAAGGGCCGAATGGCCTACTCCTGCACCTAATTTCTATGTTTCTATGTTTCTATGTTTCATGTAGATGAAGGACTGAGCTGCAGCACTATAATTATGCAGGAGTGCCCTGTCAGCTTGCTGGTGGCAGGCGCCATGACAACTCTCCATGGGATCTCACCCTCTAGTTGTCAAACTTATGAGGATTATTTTTAACACCAATCCTCCTAGAGGGAAGTACTCCCAGATCTGGGACGTCAGTGTTGTACTAACATTGCTATGGGCACCAGCAATGTCCCTGTCCCTGGGGGGGGGGGGGGGACTGACATTTAAAAACAGTATGCTGATAGTACTGGTCTCAGCTCTAGGGGTCCAGTTTCTACATAAACTGAGACTGGGATATATGATGGCATCTCCAGAAAAGATAGCTTCGCATATTAGAGCTTGTTAAACAAGATAGACCATGAACATCAGGACAAAATTTGGAATTTCAGATATACCCAACTGACACCCGACCATGTGTAATGACACACCTTCTATTATACCTTAAAACTACTAAAACTTAAGAGGAAGTAAATTAGCACTATGGGCAGCCATAAACAGCCTAATGGCCGGGTATCAGCACTAACCATCGCTTGGGAGCTGCTGGGGTGGATACTGACATCTTAAGTTTCTATCCACAAGGGCAACAGCAACACCGGCAGCTAGAAACAAGGAAGTGCCTATGGACCATATCCTGGCTACAGCAGGATGGTCAAGAGAAAGACCTTCGAATTCTTTATAATAAGCCAATAACCAAACCTGCGGTATTGCAGAATCAAGTTTAAATTCTGCAATATATTTAGCCCTAGGGAGGATTATTTTGTTAAAATAAATTGTTATTGCCTGAATTGGATGCATGTCTGAATACAATAACATACTTCCTCCCTTGAATGACTTCGGCAGTGAGTGAAGCATGGACTGTTCCACGGCTTGAAATCACAGAGCTTTAAAATCTTCACGTAGTCACTCACGTGACTCCGAAGTAAAATAGTAAGATTAAACGAGAACTTACCAGTTTGAAGTTTGATCTTTATTTTATGAGGAGTTACGATGAGGGATTACGTGCCCTCCGCTCCCGCCCTCAATTATAAAGGTCAACTGGTATCTTAGTTCTCCTTGTCTTTACTATGTTTACTTCAATTACTATTTTCTGTGATTCCACACCGCTGCTTTGAAGAATGTCACGCACGCGTGCTGGCGGGGTCTTCACGTAATCCCACATCGTAACTCCTCATAAAATAAAGATCAAACTTCAAACTGGTAAGTTCTCGTTTAATCTTACTATTTATTGTGTATATATATGGTCTATGGTATATAAACACACAGAACTTATATCTCCTGTTCTGTATTATGTTTACATATTCTGTTGTGCTACAGCAAGCATGAATTTCATTGTCCTATCTGGGAAACATGACAATAAAACTCTTGACTCTTGACTTGGACTTAAGCAAAAAAGGGTTTTGGGGGAAAAAAGAGGTACCTTAAATTTAGTTGCGTCTGGTTGGGTAACTATGGTAGGGTGAAGACTATTCCATGCTTTAATTGTGCGGGGGAACTCCATGGAGCAGCCAGCAACTCAGGATAGAGGAAATTGGGTGATGTTTCAGGTAGAGACCCTTCTTTAGACTCACTCTGGTTTTTAGTGTTTTTAGATTAATTTAAAGATACAGCGTGGAAACAGGCCCTTCGGCCCACCGAGTCCACGCCGACCACCGATCACCTGTACACTGGTTCTATCCCACACATTAGCGACGTAAGTCAAGAGTCAAGAGTGTTCTATTCTCTCACGTCCCAGTTAGAACAATGAAATCCTTACTTGCAGCAGCACAACAGAATATGTAAACATAGTACACTGTAAACAATGTTATAAACGAGAAAACAAAACGGTGTATATTTATATAAGAATATATAACTATATAAATATATATATACATATATGTGTGTGTGTGTGTGTGTGTGTGTGTGTGTGTGTGTGTGTGTGTGTGTGTGTATATATAATATATATACCCACACACACACACACACACACACAATTTCCCTCCTGGGATAAATAAAGTTCTATCGTATAGTATCGTGTGTGTAGGAACTGCAGATGCTGGTTTAAACTGAAGATAGACACAAAAAGCTGGAGCAACTCAACAGGTCTGACAGAATCTCTGGACAAAAGGAAAATATTACGTTTTGGGTTTGGTCTGAAAAAGGTTCAAGTCAAGTCAAGTCAAGTCAAGTTTATTCGTCACATACACATACGAGATGTGCAGTGAAATGAAAAGTGGCAATGCTCGCGGACTTTGTGCAAAAAGACAAACAAACAAACAACCAAACAAACTATAAACACAATCATAAACACACACATATTCTTTTACAGTAAATATTGGAAGGAAAAACGTTCAGTAAAGTTAGTCCCTGGTGAGATAGGAGTTTACAGTCCGAATGGCCTCTGAGAAGAAGCTCCTTCTCAACCTCTCCGTTCTCACAGCATGGCAACGGAGGCGTTTTCCTGACCGTAGCAGCTGGAACAGTCCGTTGCATGGGTGGAAGGGGTCTCCCATGATTTTATTGGCTCCGGAGTTGCACCTCCTGATGTATAGTTCCTGCAGGGGGGCGAGTGAAGTTCCCATAGTGTGTTCGGCCGAACGCACTACTCTCTGCAGAGCCTTCTTGTCCTGGGCAGAGCAATTCCAAACCAGATGGTAATGTTTCCGGACAAGATGCTTTCCACAGCCGCTGCGTAGAAACACTGGAGGATCCTCGGAGACACTCTGAATTTTCTCAATTGCCTGAGGTGGTAAAGGCGCTGCCTTGCCTTACTCATGAGTGCTGAGGCGTGTGATGTCCATGCCATATCCTCTGAGATGTGGACTCCCAGATATTTAAAACAGCTCACCCTATCCACAGGATCCCCATTTATCCTCAATGGTGTGTACGTCCTCGGATGATGTGCCCTCCTAAAGTCCACGATCAGCTCCTTAGTTTTTTTGATGTTCAAGAGGAGGCTGAACCTAGCCACACAGTCATGTGTGTACAGGGAGTACAATAGGGGGCTGAGGACGCAACCCTGGGGCGATCCTGTGCTCAGGGTGAGGGACTTCGATGTATTCCCTCCCATCTTGACTACCTGGGGCCTGGCGGTGAGAAAGTACAGGGCCCAGGCACACAGGGAGGTGTTGAGTCCCAATTCCAGTAGCTTCTCGGCCAGTCTGGTGGGGACTATCGTGTTGAAGGCTGAACTGTAGTCTATGAACAGCATCCTCACGTAGCCCCCCTTCTGGCTGTCCAGATGGGAGAGAGCGGTGTGCAAAACCTGGGAGACCGCATCGTCTGTGGATCTGTTCGGACGGTATGCGAACTGCAACGGGTCCATGTTCCGAGGGAGGAAGGCGCAGATGTGTTTCTTCACCAGCCTCTCAAAGCATTTCATGACTACCGAGGTAAGGGCCACCGGACGGTAGTCATTCAGACAGGCTGGGGAGGCATTTTTTGGTACCGGTACAATGGTAGATTTTTTGAAGCAGGCAGGGACCATGGACTTGTCCAGGGAGAGGTTGAATATTGTAGTGAGCACTGGAGCTAGCTGCGTAGCACAGGACTTGAGTACTCGCCCCGAGATGCCATCGGGGCCTGCAGCTTTCCTCGTGTTCACCCGTGTCAGAGCCCTCCTCACGTCGTGCTCGGACAGCGAGAATGTGTGCACCCTTCAGCTTCGGTAGCCAGCCCGCTGGCGGTATTGTCGATAGTCGGCAGACCTGGGGTGGTGTTGCCCCTCTCGAAATGAGCGTAAAAGGAGTTCAGGTCATCAGCTAGGGAGGTGCCGGCACTTGCGGATGAGGGTGGGGTGCTCCGGTAGTTGGTTACAGTCCGTAGCCCCTGCCACAGGCGTCTGGTGTCCTGCTGCTCCATCTGTGACTCCATCTTGTCCCTGTCCCTCCTTTTTGCGTCCTTCACCGCCCTTCGCAGTCGGTAGGACTCTGCCTTGTAGACGTCCATGTTTCCTGATGCCAGGCCCGAGTTGTAGGCAGCGGTGCGAGCATTCAAGGCCACACGAACGGACCTGTCTACCCAGGGTTTTTGGTTCGGAATGGTGTTTACCCTTACCGTGGGGACGATGTTGTCGGTTACTGTTGCGATGAAGTCCGTGACTGCTTCCGCGAACTCACTGACGTCACTGGAACTTGCTTCGAACATATTCCAGTCGACATCGCTCAGTGCATCTTGCAGCATGGCCTCTGACTGGTCGGACCACCGCTTTACGTCCCTCGTCTCTACCGCTTCCCGAACTATCCTCTGTTTATACTCTGGCAGCAGGAAAATGGCAGCATGGTCAGATTTTCCTAGGGGAGGTAGTGAAACGGCCTTGTAGCCTTTCCTGAACGGTGTGTAGCAGTGGTCCAAAGTTCTCTCCCCCCTGGTGGCACACGTGATGTGTTGGTAGAAGTTCGGCATGACCTTCTTGAGATTTGATTTATTAAAATCTCCAGCCACCACCATAGCCGCATCCGGGTACTTGTTTTGATGTCGACATAACACATCGTGTAGGGCCGATAGTGCCATGTCGGTGTCCGCCTGCAGTGGAATGTAGACGGCTGTGACGATCACTGAGCCGAACCCCCGGGGAAGGTAGAATGGGCGGCATGAGATCGTCAGGTGCTCCAGGTCCGGCGAGCAGGAACGGGAAAGCATCTTGATATTTCCAGGGTTGCACCAGTTGTTATTGGTCATGAAGCAGACTCCTCCACCCTTGGATTTCCCAGATGCTTCTGTTCTGTCAGCATGGTGGACAGTGAAGGACTCAGTTGGGCAGATTACCTGATCCGGAATCAGCGAGGTCAGCCATGTTTCAGTCAGGCAGAGGATGTTCCTGCTCACCTTTGGAATGTGGAAGGAAACAAGAGCACCCAGAGAAAACCCATGCGATCAAAGGGAAAAGGAGCAAACTCCATGTAGACAGCACCCATATTCAGGATCAATTCCGGGTCTCTGGCACTTTTAGGCTGCAACTTTATGGCCAATGTACTTCCCATAGTCTTGAACTGAATTAAAACATACAGTAACCATAAAGGGGGACATAGCGTCACTTGGAGATTTAAGACTGAAAATGGATATTTTCTTTTTTTTAGTAACCAAAGTTATCAACGTATAATTTTTTGTGTGCTGGAAAACAAAATATAGTGGCACAGCTGGTAGACTTGCTGCCTCACACGCCAGAGATCTGTGTTCGATCCTGTCCTCGGGCACTGTCTGTGTTGAATTTGCACAGTCTCCCTGCAAGCGTGTGGGTTTCCTCCCACATCCCAAAGACGCATTGGCTTTGTAGGTTAACTTGTCTCTGTAAAATTGCCCCTAATGTGGAGGGAGTGGGTGAGGAAAGTGGAATAACAGAACTTGTGTGAATGGGCAAACAAAAGTGCTGGAGAAACTCAGCGGGTGAGGCAGCATCTATGGAGTGAAGGAAATAGGCAACGTTTCGGGTCGAGACCCTTCTTCAGACTGATGTGAGGGTGGGGGGGACGGGAAGAAGAAAGGAAGAGGCAGAGACAGTGGGTTGAGGAAGAGCTGGGAAGGGGAGGAGAAAGCAGGGACTACCTGAAATTGGAGAAGTCAATGTTCATACTGCTGGGGTGTAAACTGCCCAAGCGAAATATGAAGTGCTGCTCCTCCAATTTACGGTGGTCCTCACTCTGGCCATGGAAGAGGCCCAGGACAGAAAGGTCGGATTCGGAATGGGAGGGGAAGTTGAAGTGCTGAGCCACCGGGAGATCAGGTTGGTTATTGTGAACGGAGCGGAGGTGTTGGGCGAAGCGATCGCCAAGCCTACGCTTGATCTCACCGATGTAGAGCAGCTGACACTAAGAGCAGTGGATGCAATAGATGAGGTTGGAGGTGAACCTCTGCCGCACCTGGAAAGACTGCTTGTGTCCTTGAATGGAGTCAAGGGGGAAGGTAAAGCGACAAGTGTAGCATTTCCTGCGGTTGCAAGGGAAAGTGCCAGGAGAGGGGGTGGTTTGGGTGGGAAGGGACGAATTGACCAGGGAGTTACGGAGGGAGCGGTCTCTGCGGAAAGCCAACAGGGGAGGAGATGGGAAGATGTGGCCAGTGGTGAGATCCCATTGGTAGACAAAAAAGCTGGAGAAAATCAGCGGGTAGGGCAGCATCTATGGGGCGAAGGAATAAGCGACGTTTTGTGTTGAGACCCTTCTTCAGATTGATGTCGGGGGGGGGGGCGGGGGACATAAAAAAGAAAGGACTAGGCAGAGACAGTAGGCTGTGGGAGAGCTGGGAATGGGAAGGGAAGGAGCGAGAAAGCAAGGACTACCTGAAATTAGAGAAGTCAATGTTCATACCGCTGGGGTGTAAACTACCCAATCAAATATGGGGCGCTGCTCCTCCAATATGCGGTGGGCCTCACTCTGGCCATGGAGGAGGCCCAGAACAGAAAGGTCGGATTCGGAATGGGAGGTGGAGTTGAAGTGCTGAGCCACCGGGAGATCAGGTTGGTTATTGCGAACTGAGTGGAGCTGTTGTGCGAAGCGATCGCCAAGCCTGCGCTTAGTTTCACCGAGGTTGATCATACGCTGAATAATCCAACCACATTTTTGTTTGGAAGTGGAAATAAATAAATGAAATTGCATTCATTGCAACGTGTAAAAAGAGTTGAGATACTGTATTATAATTTTGCTACATGTCATTGTGGTATATATCATGTCTTGATTGGTAAATATGTTTAGTTTGTGACTTTATTTGAAGCAGAAATAATATGTGAATGCTTCATTGAACATAACTCTGACTGGTAACTACGCACTTCGTCCGAGCACATTATCGCACGCGTCATGTAAGCCGTCTTAAATGGCCACCTAAACTGCAATTTGGCAACCTAAAAAGCTGCCAAGGTTGCCCGGCTGACAACAGGGAAAAAAAATTAAGTGAGAGCCCTGCAAGGTGTATAATATTTTTTACACTGTCATAGGCCTTTCTTGCATATGCTGTCACAACGCACTGTAGTCTCCAAACAACCTTTCAGTAATTTTCCTTGCCCTCCATTTCAGAATAATAGTGTTTTTAGCCGATAACTCGACACTAGCACTGGCAATAAATAAATAAATAAAAAGTGCAGCTTTCCAGCCCCTTATCTCGTTGGCCACGCTCGGCTGCAAATCAGTGTCAATCTGGTGGACCATCTTCCTCTAGTCGTGGGGGTGGGGGATTGGGAAGGGCCTCACAAGTGGAACAGCCTAGGGCCTTTCTTCATCTAAACCCAGCCCTGTCTCTCACACTCACAATGTTTTCTCCACCTATCCTGAATATGATGTTGTCCCAAATGTCATCTCCACTCCTGTGCATTATCCAATTTACCACTGGCTGAAGAAGAGTCCCCCATTCCTTCTCTCCAGAGATGCTGCCTTTCCCGCTGAGTTACTCCAGCATTTTGTGTCTATCTTCGGTGTAAACCAACATCAGCCGTTCCTTCCTAACCATTGTCAATGTGTTCACCCAGTGAGCATCTACAGGGCTTCAACAGAGCTGATGAGTGACTCAGCACTGACTACATTCTTTTGTCCCCATTTTCTGGACCTGTTTGCTTCCTGAAAGGAATAGGAAACCCAGCTGGCACCCTTGTACTATATTTAATTCTATATTTAAGAGGGAGTCTATATTTAAGAGGGAGTTAGATGTGGCCCTTGTGGCTAAAGGGATCAGGGGGTATGGAGAGAGGGCAGGTACGGGATACTGAGTTGGATGATCAGCCATGATCATAGTGAATGGCGGTGCTGGCTCGAAGGGCTGAATGGCCTACTCCTGCACCTAATTTCTATGTTTCTATGTACTCTCAAATTCAAGGACACTACTGCCATTGGTTTTCCTGCACATAAAATTGTAACTCAGCACAGGGCGATATGGCATTTGTTGATAAGTTCATTAGTTCTCGGAGCAGAATTAGGCCATTCCGCCCTTCAAGTCTACTCTGCCATTCAATCATGGCTGATCTATCTTTCCCTCTCAGCCCCATTTTCCTGCCATCGCCACTTAACCTCTGACACCCGTACTAATCAAGAATCTGTCAACCTCTGCCTTAAAAATATCAATTGACGGCCTCCACAGCCTTCTGTGACAGTGAATTCCTCATTCATCAGCCTTTGACTGAAGAAATTCCTTCTTGTCTCCTTTCTAAAGGTACATCCTTTTATTCTATGACCTCTGGTCCTGGACTCTCCCACTAATGGAATCATCCTCTCCACATCCACTCTATCCAGGCCTTTCACTATTCGGTAAGTTTCAATTAGGTCCTCCCTCTTCCTCCTAAACTCCAGCGAGTGCAGGCCCAGTGCCGTCAAATGCTCATCATATGCTAACCCACTCATTCCTGAGATCATTCTCATAAACCTCCTCTGGCCCCTCTCCAACCACAGCACATCCTTCCTCAGTATTAGCCGGGCCATCCCGTATATTGGGCTAAATTGGTTTGTCCCATATGGGACCGCCCTTGTCCCGTATTTGACTGCTACTACTCAGGTCGAGTGGATTGTCGGCTCGGAGCGCCGCATCCGGCCCCCGCCTCACCCGTCCCGACGTAGTGCAGCCCACAGAATGCAGCAACAGCAGCACCTTGCCCGTTGGTCGGCAGCTCGGCCAGTTGTCCGAACCTTCGGACCTTTGCGTGCGACGTCACGCGGGCCAAAACTCCTCAGCTGGCCGGCCAGCTGGGATTTGTTTGCAGTCCAGCACCCGGGCCAATTCATCATTCACCCAGCCACGGCCGAGTCGGTCAAGGAATTGCCGTCGGGAATTTGTCCCGTATTTTGACCTTCTGTCCCTTGTTTGGGAGTGAGAAAGTTGGCAACCCTATTCCTCAGATATGGGGCCCACAACTGCTCACAATACTCTTATATGTGCTTTATAAAATCTCAGCATACCATCCCTGTTTTTTTGCTTCAGCACTCTCGAGATGAATACATTTGTCTTCCTTAATACTGATTCAACTTGCAAATTAACTTTGGGAATCCTGCCCCAGCACTCCCAAGTCACTTTGCTCCTCACTTTGCTCTTCGCTCCCCATTTAGAAAATAGTCTACCCCTTTATTCCTCTTACCAAAATGCATGACTCCATACTTTGCTACACTATATTCCATCTGCCACTTCCCAGCACACTCTCCCAACTTGTCAGGTCCTTCTGCAGAGTCCCTGCTTTCACTACACTGCACTCCACCTATTTTCATATCATCTGCTAACTTGGCCATAAAGCCTTCAATCCCCTCATCCAAATCATTAATATAATGAAGAACAGTGGTCCCAGCACCGACCTCTGCAGAACACTGCTAGTTCTCGATAGAATACGATAAACTTTATTCATCCCCGGAGGGAAATCTAGTCACTGGCAGCCAGCCAGGAAAATTCCCCTTTGTTGCCACTCTTAGCCTTCTGCCATCCAGCTATGCAAGCTAGTATCTTGCCTCTGATATCATGGGCTCTCATCTTCTTTAGCAGCCTCACGTGTGGCACCTTATCAGCCTTCTGAAAATCCAGGTAAACCACATCCACTGACTTTCCTTTGTCTACCCTGCTATTTACTTCCTCAAAGAATTCCAACAAGATCCAACAATATTTCAGAATTTTTCTCTCAAAAAAATATATAAAGCAGTTGTTTTTACTGGTAGTCTATAATCCCTGAAAATAAATATATTTTAGGAATTTGACAAGATAAAACAAGTTTGATTTCCTTTAGATTGGAGAAAGTGGGATTAAAGATGGAAAAACTGGGTTTAACTCTCTCATGACTGACCTGATACTTGTGAAATCAGCTTGGTAGGGGGGTTAGAAGTTGTACCCAAGAGCAAAGGTTATTGTGGGAGGGGAACATTCAGATGTTATTCTTAAACACTACAACCTCCATTCAGCTTTGAACTACATAGACTATTATTGTTATTATTGCACTATTATTGGTGCTGGTTTTTTATGTGTACGTATGTGTGCGTGGGTGTATATATATACATCTACTAGACTAAGTGGGACCCGTTGAGCCCCATGTTCACACGGGAGGTCTGGTCCCCCAAAGCAATATTCCACCTCTCAACCAATTTCAATATTGGTGGCCAGTGGAGGGGGGCGGGGGGGCTTTCTGGAGCACTAGTAGGGGTGTTGGGGGCCAAAGGGACTGGTTTCCAGAGGGCTAGTATGGGCATTGTGGGCCGAATGGATTATTGTGCTGGCAGCTCAGTCACTCAAGCCTGGCAGCTCAGTCACTCAGGCCTGGCAGCTCAGGCCTGGCAGGCTGGCAGCTCAGTCACTCAGGCCTGGTGGGCTGGCAGCTCAGTCACTCAGGCCTGGTGGGCTGGCAGCTCAGTCACTCAGGGCTGGTGGGCTGGCAGCTCAGGGCTGATGGGCTGGCAGCTCAGAAACTGCCAGAAATTCTGCCCAAAACAGGTGAGAGACTCTGTGAGAGAGAGAGAGAGAGAGAGAGAGAGAGAGAGAGAGAGAGAGAGAGAGAGAGAGAGAGAGAGAGAGAGAGAGAGAGAGAGAGAAAGGTGAGAGGGTGGAGAATCAATTTTAGACATTTTTCATCTTTTTCTATAGATCACAGCAATGAAGGACTAAAGTCTATCCTGGCGTGGATCTCACAGGGAGCCAATGAAGGGAGGGAGAAAAATACTGGTGTGAGGTTTAATACTTACAGGGGGAATACTTACTGATGGGCCGGAGGGACTCCTCCTGGGCTAGTGCAGGCCTGGTGAGCCGAAGGGAATCTTTAAAAAAAAAAAGTGAGATCTCAGTGAAAGGCACTATTTCTAGACTTGTCCTGGCCTGGCACGGGCCTTTTGGGCCAAAATGCTCCTCCTGGTCTAATACGGGCAATTTGGACAAAAGGGACTGGTTTCTGGACTAATATGGGCCTTGTGGGCCAAAATGAATGGTTTCAGGTAGGCCAAAGGTGAGCTGGCAGTTGACTCACTCGCTCACGGCTGGTGAGCTGGCAGTTCACTCACTTACGGCTGGTGGGCTGGCAGTTGGCTCACAGCTGATGGGCTGGCAGTTGGCTCACAGCTGATGGGCTGGCAGTTGACTCATGGCTGGTGGGCTCACACACCCTCCAGCACACACACACCCTCCATCACACACACACCCTCCATCGCACACACACACACACTCACACAATCCATCACACACACTCACAGTCACACACACAGACACCCTGCATCACACACACACCATCACACATACACACACAGCCACACACACGCCCTCCATCTCACACACACTCACAGCCACCTCCATCTCACACACACTGACACACACTGACACACACACACAACATATATATGACAGTAAAACTCCCTTGAATCTACTCACGTGGCTGAGCGCGGCCTCTCCTCTGAGCGGGACCTCCAGAGTGAGCGGGACTTCCGGAGTGAGCGGGACTTTCACAGGGAGTTGCACTTTCGGAGTGAGCAGGACTTCTGGAGTGAGCAGGACCTTTGGACCAAGCACAGTGCAGGGCCAACAATTCAATCCATTGCATTTCAAGTCAAGCACAGAGAGTGCAGGGCCAACAATACAATCCATTCCATTCCATTCCAAGTCCAGTCAAGCACAATGAGTGCAGGGCCAACAATCCAATCCAATCCATCCCATTCCATCCCATTCCATTCCATTCCATTCCAAGTCAAGTCAAGCACAGTGAGTGAAGGGCCAACAATCCAATCCTTTCCATTTCAAGTCAAGTCAAGCATAGTGAGTGCTTACAATTCATCATTAATTGCAAGCACATTGCGGGGTAACAAATCATTTATTGCAAGCACATTAAGGGCTAACAAATCATCATTTATTGCAAGCACATTGTTGGCTAACAAATCATTTATTGCAAGCACATTGTAGACTCACAGTTCAGTAGACTCACAGTTCAGTTGACTCACCGCGTAGGATCACAGCTGTGGACTCTCACTCACGATCTTCCAGAGTGACTGGCTCATGTCAGGCATCCGGGGATTTATACTCCTGGCCCCCTGAAAGGGGCATTACCTTCATCATGGTGATTGACAGGCGAGAGGACCAATCAGCTGATCTCACGATTTTTTAAACGTTCATAAGTTTTATATTATTTCACCGATTGGAAAAATCTTGGGGTGGCTGGAGCAAAGGAGGACGGTGAGTAAGATGGCCAAAAACACTTTTAGTATAATAACTAGATACTATTACTAAAACTCTCATCTTGACCATTTCCGGTCTACGTTTTCAATAAACTTGCGCAAAAACGCTGACCTATATCGATATGATTTTTTGCCATCTCACTCACTGTTCTCCTCCGCTCCAAGCGCCCCAAGTTTTCTTCCAATCGGTGAAATAATAGAAAAGTTATGAAGGTTTAAAAAATCGTGAAATCAGCAGATTGGTCTTCTCGCCTGCCAGTCACCATGAAGGTAACACCCCCTCTGGGGGCCAGGAGAATAAATCCCCGGAAGCTGGGCATGTGTCAGTCAGCCCGGAAGACTGTGAGTGAGAGTTAAGTCCAGAACTGTGAGTGCTCCAGCCATTAGTGAGTAAATGTGAATCTACAAGCCATGGCTCACTCTGGAAGTCGCGCTCACTCCGGAAGTCGTGCTCACTCCGGAAGTCCGACCTGAGTCCAGAGGTCCGACCTGAGTCCAAGGCCGAGCTCTGTCCAGAAGTCGGGAGTACATTCAAGAGAGTTTTACTGTCATATGTCCCGGAGGTTGCATGTGTGATGGAATGTGTTGGATGTGTGATGGAGGGTTGTGTGTGTGTGTGTGTGTGGGGTGTGTGGTGTGTTGTGTGTGGTGTTTGTGTGTGTGTGTGGTGTGTGTGAATTGTGTGTTGGTGTTTGTTGTGTGGTGGAGTGTGTGTGTGTGTTGTGGTGTGTTGTTGTGCGTGGGTGTGTGTGTGATGTGTGTGTGTTGTAGGTGGTGTGTGTGTGTGGTGTGTGTGTGTGGTGACTGCGAGTGGTTTGGGTGTGTGTGTGTGTGTTGTGGTGGTCGTGTTGTGTGTGTGTGCTAGGTGTGTAGTGTGTGTGTGTGTGTGTGTGTGTGTGTGTGTGTGGTTGTGTGGGTGGTGCGCTGGGCGGGTGTGTGTGGTGTGGGTGTGCGCTGGCGGGTGTGGTGTGCGATGGCGGGTGTGTGTGCTGTGTGTGTGGGTGTGATGCGCTGCCGGGTGTGTGTTGTGTGTTGTGTGTGGTTGTGTGTGTGTGTGTGTGTGTGTGTGTGTGTGTGTGTGTGTGTGTGGTGTGTGTGTGTGTGTTTGTGTGTGTGGTGTGTGTGTGTTGTGTGTGTGTGTGTGTGGTTGTGTGTGTGTCCGCTGGAGGGTGTGTGTGTGTGTGTGACTGGAGGGTGGTGTGTGTGTGTGAGCCCACCAGCCGTGATTGAGTGAACTGTCTGCCCACCAACGTGAGTGAGTGAACTGCCAGCCCACCAGTCATGAGTGAGTGAACTGCCTGCCCACCAGCCATGAGTGAGTGAACTGCCAACCCACCAGCTGTGAGTGAGTGAACTGCCAGCCCACCAGCTGTGAGTAAATGAACTGCCAGTCCACCAGCTATAAGTGAGTGAACTGCCAGCCCACCAGCCGTGAGTGAGTGAACTGCCAGCCCACCAGCCACAAGTGAGTGAACTGCCAGGCCACCGGCCGTGAGTAAATGAACTGCGAGCACACCAGCCATGAGTGAGTGAACTGCCAGCCCACCAGCCGTGACTGAGTGAACTACCAGCCCACCAGCCATGAGTGAGTGAAATGCCAGCCCACCAGCCGTGAGTGAGTCGACCAGCCGTCAGTGAGTGAATTGTGAGTCCACCAGCCATGAGAGAGTGAACTGTGAGTCCACCAGCCGTGAGTGAGTGAACTGTGTCCACCAGCCATGAGTGACTGAACTGTGAGTCCACCTGCCATGAGTGAGTGAACTGTGAGTCCACCAGCATGAGTGAGTGAACTGTGAGTCCACCAGCGTGAGTGAGTGAGCTGTGATTCCACCAGCCATGGGTGAGTGAATTGTGAGTCCACCAGCGTGAGTGAGTGAACTGTGATTCCACCAGCCGTGAGTGAACTGTGAGTCCACCAGCTGTGAGTGACTGAACTGTGAGTCCACCCGCCGTTAGTGACTGACCGGTGCGTCCAAGAATACATTTGGCCCACAATGTCCATACTAGCCCTCTGGAAACCAGTCCCTTTGGCCCACAACACCCATACTAGCACTCCAGAAAGCCCCTACCCCCCCCCCCAACCACCAGATGTGAGTGAGTGGAGAGATGGAATATTGCTTTGGGAGACCAGCCCTCCCGTGTGAGAATGGGACCCAACGGGTCACACTTAGTATAGTATATATATATGTGTGTGTGTGTGTGTGTGAGTGTGTGTGTGTGTGTGTGCGTGTGTGCGTGCGTGTGTGTGTTTATGTGTGTGTATGTGTGTGTGTGTGTGTGTGTATGTGTGTGTGTTCTGTGTGTGTGTGTGTGTGGGTGTGTGCACGCGTGTGTGTATGTGTGTCTGTGTGTGTGTGTGTGTGTGTGTGTGTGTGTGTGTGTGTGTGTATGTGTGTATGTGTGTGTGTGTGTGTGTATGCGATCTGAACATTTTTTCTCGTTTATTAAATTGTTTACAGTGCACTATGTTTACATATTCTGCTGCAAGTAATAATTTCATTGTTGAATCTGGGATATATGACAATAAAACACTTGACTCTTGACTCTTGACTCTTGATGAAATTGCAGGTTTAGCCACCTTTTGGTGGCACATTATTGTCTTGCATACAGTTGGTTAGAGAATACTCAATCGCAGGAAGGACAAAATGTTGGATAAAATCAGCAGCATGGCGGAAGGAAAAGATTGCTACCAGGTCATGAACGTTGCAGCTCATCAAAAGTTCAAACGGAGAACCTGTGGATGGAAACAAACCTGTGTCTGGGTAGAAATTGAATAGTAGAAAGTCATGGTGTGGCGATAAGCCATGAAGGAGACACAGTGTTTATTTTAGATCTGCTTCTGTGGCTAGAATACAAATAGTCATCTGGGTTTCAAGGTCAACGTTTCAAGGTCAGTTTATTGTCACATGTACCAATTAATGTACAGTGAAATTTGAGTTACCATACAGCCATACTAAGTGAACAGCAACAAGACACACAACCGCATAAACATTAACATAAACATCCACCACAGTGGATTCCACATTCCTCACTGTGATTGAAGGCAATAAAAATTCAATCATCTTCCTCTTTGTTCTCCCGCGGTCGGGGCAGTCAAACCATCCGCAGTCAGGGCGATGAAAGCCCCCACAGCCGACGATCGAAGCCCCCGTCGGGGTGGTAGAAACTCCCACGTCGGGGTGGTTTAAACTCTCTCCGCGTCATGGAGCTCCCGAATCGGCCTCTTCGTACCACTGGCTTCACGACGTTAAAGTCCACAGGCCCCGCAGTTGGAGCTTCGATCCCCGGCGATGTTAACATCCCGCATACTCCTACGGCTGGAGCACCGCGGTCTCAAGGAAAGGCCGCCAACTCCACGATGTTAGGCCACAGTGGGGACGGAGATACGATACAAAAAATAATCGCATCTCCGTCGAAGTAAGAGATTGAAAAAAAGTTTCCCCCAACCCCCACCCCCCGCATAAAACAAACCAAGGAAACACTAAAACATACTTTTTAACCCCATACTAAAAATATCAAAAAGAAGCACGGTCAGACAGACTGTTGGCGAGGCAAGCACTGCTGGTGGCGCCACCTAGGTTGGGCAGAGGTCATGCACCACATTTCACACAGGATGATCAACATTGATGGAAGAAGAGTCAGTGGGAATCGCACAGAAGCCACTGTTCCATAAATGGAGACCAAATCAAGACAGAGTGTTGGCAACTTTCAAGATGAGTTTTGGCAGGTTGTGAGGAACAGATCACAACCCAAGCCTTTCCATCTGGAATTATATGAAAGGCCAAATGGAGTGGAATTTATATAAAAATGAAATAAAAGCATATATATAAATGATTTCTGAATAACATGAGGAAGGCAACTAAAGCCATTGTCTAGATGTTAGGGAGATTTCGTAATAATGTTGAGTATATTGCTCATGTTCAGCATTGAGTATAAGAATCATGTTTTGTTTAGTTTAGTTTAGTTTAGTTTAGCTTAGAGATACAGTGCAGAAACAGGCCCTTCGGCCCACCGAGTCTGCACTGAACCCCACACACTAACACTATCCTACACACACTAGGGACAATTTTACATTTAACCTACAAACATGTTTGTCTTTGGAGTTTGGGAGGAAACCGAAGATCTTGGAGAAAACCCACGCAGGTCACGGGGGCAACGTACAAACTCCATTCAGACAAGCACCCATAGTTAGGATCGAACCCGGGTCTCTGGCACTGTAAGGCAGCAGCTCTACCGCTGCACCATCAACCATCCTTTAGGCTTAGGTTTAGGTTTATTATTGTCACATGCTCCGAGGTACATTGAAAAACTTTATTTTGCATGTTATCCATTCAAACCAGTTGATACCGTACATAAATACAATCAATCCAACCTCAAGTACAATATGTCTAGATTTGCAGGTAGAATAGAGATTTAAAAGAGTAGGGCGATTGTATTGGATGATAGTTGAACCTTCTCTGGGACCAGCACGGAACATGTTAGCCTTGGGTATTAACCAGGGGCAACTGGGTGTCCTCAGCATATTCATCGCATGACAATTCCAAGAGCACTGTCACGCAGGCAGCATCTTTCACTCTCTGCATGTCACGTTATAACTCTGGTTGCTCAACACTTTAACTCCCCCTCCCATTCCCACACTGATCTTTCTGTCCTGGGCCTCCTCCATTGACAGAGTGAGGCCCAGCGCAAATTGGAGGAACAGCACCTCATATTTCACGTGAACAGCTTACACCCCAGCGGTATGAACATTGATTTCACGTGAACAGCTTACACCCCAGCGGTATGAACATTGACTTATCTAACTTCAAGTAACCCTTGCCTTCCCTCTCTCTCCATCATCCTCCCCATTCCCAGTTCCCGGACCAGTCTTACTGTCTACGACTACATTTTATCTCTGTTTGCTTTGTTGTTACCTTCTCTCAACTAACAATTATCTGATGTAGACACAAAATGCTGGAGTAAATCAGCGGGACAGGCAGCATCTCTGGAGAGAAGGAATGGGTGACATTTCGGGGCAAGACCCTTCTTCAGACAGATGTCAGTGGAGGGGGCGGGACAAAGATAGAATGTAGTCGGAAACAGTAAGACTAGTGGGAGAACTGGGAAGAGGGAGGAACAATGATCTATTCTACATTTTCCTTGATCTATATTCTCTTTGTCTTGTTTTCACACCTTACACACCTTACACCCGAAATGTCACATGTTTTTTTTTCCCTTCTTTTTAATTATTTTTAGTACGTTGAGTGTGCAGTCAGGGGGCCTAATCTTTTTATGTGTGGGGGGTGGTGGGGGGGGAAGGGGGAAACTGCTTTTCGAGTCCCTACCTGGTCGGAGGGGTTGCCTTCCTCCGAGCAGCGACTTCGACCTGTCCTTGCGGCCTACCAGCGGGTCCTGGAGCGACGTTTCCCTGAGGGGACCTGGCCAGAACATCGGCTTTGGCGGCGGCGCAGAACATCGGCTTTGGCGGCGCCGCAGCGCTGGAGCGCTATTGCGGAGCGGGCGATGCCTTTCCTGGGTCGCCGCGCTGGAACTCCAGTATGCTGGGACTGCCGATAAGAACATTGTGGAGCCGCGGTTCTGTGGAGCGGCCAGCTGCGGCGCAGAACGTTACATCTCGGAGCCTGGGATCTCTCGTTGAGATCGCCAGTGTGTGGAGCTCCGTCCGGCGCGGTCTGTTGACTTGGAAGCCGCGGTCTCCGGTGGGAAGGCGGTCGTTCCTGGCACCCCAAGCTGCTGGGGTTCTCCCGACGCCGGAGCACCATCACCCGGCGAGAACATCGGGCGCCGTGGCGGCGACTGTGGAGGCTTCAATAGGCCCGACTTTGGGTGGACAAGAGGATGGGGACTGGACTTTGTGCCTTCCCCCACAGTGGGAATCACTGTGGGGGGATGTTTTGTGCAGAACTTCTTTTTGAATACTATGTTGTATTTTTATTAGTGTGCTGCAAGGACATCAGAATTTCCCCTGAATAAGGGGATTAATAAAGTTTAATCTAATCTAATTCCTTTTCTCCAGAGATGCTACATGTCCAGCTGAGTTACTCCAGCATTTTGTGTCTAAAACTGCTTTATTAAACATTGGTTAGGCCGTGATTGGAGTAAGGTTTGCAGTTTGCAGTGGAGGTTTTGGAGAACCGGCAGTAGATGTTTACCACGTGTTGCCTGGATTTGAGTAAACCAGCTAATAGGTGAGGTTGGACAAACTTGGATTGCTTTCTCTGGAGTGCTGAAGGATGAGGGGAGACCTGATAGAAGTTTATAAAATTATAAGGGGCATAGATAGAGTGGACAGTCAGAATCTTTTTCCATGAGTAGAAATGTTTTAAGGTGAGAAGGGGAAAATTTTAAAGCTATGTGAAGGAAAGTCTTTACACAAAGCACACTTCTGGGGGTGGACATGGTAACGGCATTTTAACAGTTTTTAGTTCCTTGCAGATAAACCTGGAGGGAATGGAGGGATATGGATATGGATCTTGTGCAGGCAGAAGGGATTTGGCATCATATTTGGCACAGTTATCAAGGGCCGAAGGGCCTGTTCCTTTGTTATACAGTTCTAAGTACTCAGTTCATTTTTTGATAAATTCAATTAAGTAATTATAATTTTCTGTGTGCCTTTCCAACATTTTAGATCCATTACTTGATGTACAATTGAGAAAACTGGTTAATCTTCCAAATTGGAGAACACTGCCGTGTTTTGTCATGAATTGATTAAAGTGGTTGCTCTTTAGTCTGGTTCCAACATAGTGAAGATCTATTGTTTGCCTCTCTGGAAAGTAACAATAATTCTAATCTATCATCTGCTCTTTAACCAGGGATCAGTTGTGTTCTGTGCATCCAAAAGCTGTCAGTGATTTGGAATGAGTGTTCACTTACAGCAATTTAACTGATCATTTTATTTCCAACAGATATTTTCTTTCTTGCAAAACACTCATTGAATTTATTGCTTGTTTTCAATATTTCCTTTGCCAACTGGTGCTCGGATTTAAACATGCAAAGGGACTGGTGGAGCTGGGATTGGAGTCTTTCAAGCAGAAGTGGCCGTGGAGCAAGTGGTCAGAATACAGGGAGAATACAGCCACGATCACATTGAATGGTGGTGTGGGATCGAAGAGCCGAATGGCCTATTCCCTCACCTATTGTCTATTGTCTATTGTCTATAAAACTGATCCACATGCATGGGCCATTGCCAAAGTCAATATTAACCGAGGGCAACTATAAAGATCGGAGGATGGGATATTTTCATACGCATCATGAGGAAGGACAAAGATTCAGTATGAACTGAATACATAGTCTGTTGTGCTGCTTCAAGTAAGAATATCATTGTTCTACCTGGGACATGTGACAATAAAACACTCTCGACTCTTGACTCTGATGAACAATATTAACATAGTGACTGAGGGAAATTACACCACTTTTACAGAACTATCATGGGGACATGAGGCAGAGTGCCTTCTCCTGCACCCTGATACCCTATCAACACTTGGTCATGAGCTATCTTTGCATAACATTTTGTAATCTATCTAATCTACCTTATTATCTACTATCTACCTCATTGGAGACCCTCAGACTATCTTTAATCAGACTTTTCTGAACTTTATCTTGCACTAAATGTTAGTCCCTTAATCATGTATCTGTACATGGCTCGACTGTAATCATGTATTATCTTTCTGCTGACTGGTTAGCACGCAACAAAACCTTTTCACTGTACCTCAGTTCACGTGACAATGAACTAAACTCCACTAAACTAAACTGATTACTTGTATCAGGGAATGGTGAGAAGAGCCCTAGATGAGTGTTTCCTTTACATCTCTGTGTGCGGAGGGGGCCAGCGTTGAAACCACCGTGGCTGCACAGTTCAGTGATGTCATGCAACGCAGCAATCAATGGGATTAAATTTAAACTATAATTGAGGAGGCACCAAATAAAATATCCATAAAACACATCTGTGCTTTTTTTCACTTTGGCACAACAACGTGGTACCTGGGTCGATTGCCAAGACCCAATGTTACTAACATTACAGCCTAAAATGCTGTTGGAGTGCCAAAGCTGGCCTGTGATACTGATCCATGGATGGAAAACTTAGAAAGTAGCCAGATTGCCCACTCCTTTCTGTTGTTTGGTGAGCTCTGCTGTGTGATGCAAACATGTGGACTTTTGATAAGTACAGGACTGAATCTGACTGAAACATCCCTTAGTCCCTCCCATCCAACACGTGGTTAAATAACCCGCCAATAAAATGAAATATAAAGTCCATTCTCACACACTGAAAACCACTATCAGTCTGTGTCTTCAAGCATATAGAAAAGTATGGGTGACAAAACAGGGTGACAATTGCCTTGGAAATTAGGAGCCTGACTGGGGCAGAGAGAAAGGGAATTAAGGGGCTGTCCCACTTGGGCAACCTAATTGGTAAGTTTAGAAGAGTTTAGGAGAGTTTGAAAAAATGTCATGTTGAAGACCTCCTTCAACTATGTGGAAGACCTCCTTCGACCTCCTTCGACTATGTTGAAGACTTGCTTCGACTAGTTTCGACTAGCTACGACTAACTTCGGGAAAATTGGACACCGAATAGTGGAGAGTGAAGACGACCTCCTTCGATCTCCTTCGACCTCCGCTCAACCTCCCTTCGGCTATGATGAAGACTATCTACGACTACCTTCGACTACCTTTGATAACCTTCGACTACCCTCGATTATCTACGACTAGCATACCGACCTACTACGACATTTGTAAGAGAGAGTTAGATAGAACTTTAGGTGCTGGTGGAATCAAGGGATATTGGGAGAAGGCAGGCACGGGTTATTGATTGGGGCGATCAGCCATGATCACAATGAATGGCGGTGCTGGCTCGAAGGGCCGAATGGCCTCCTCCTGCACCTATTTTCTATGTTTCTATGTTTCTATGACCTACTACGACTAAACCTACGAGTAAAAAAAGTATCGATTTTTTCCATGGCAACCTTTTTTTACTCGCGGGCATTTTTCAACATGTTGAAAAATACGCCGCGACCTAGCTGAGGCCTCGAGTACGCGGAAACCACTCTCGAGCATGAAGGAGAGTTACAAAGACCTCCTACGACCTCGTGTCGACCATGCTGCGAGTATGAGTCGAGGGCAAACTCGCCAGAACTCGTGGATTAGGTCGCCCAAGTGGGACAGCCCCTTTAGGGAGAACCTGTTCGCAATTCCACAAAGGCGTTTTAAATGTTTCAACTTTCACCATGCAGAATTTACATTTTAATTTTTAATTTCAGATTTCAATATGTGGCTTTCAAAATATGCTCATGGCATGTGGTGTGGGGGTGACCTAATAAATGTTAATACATGCATTATATAATATGTTTCTAAGCCTTCGGAATAGTGCACATTCTTCTTATTACCAGCTTCAATTTAGTTGCACTTTGTAGAGATCAGAAATGTATGCATGTCAAGTGAACTCTTTTATACAGAAAAACATCAATATCTGATTTTGTCCAGCAAACTGAAAAATGTCTGAGCTAAACCGAAAATGTTTAAAAAGTGAAAAATATAAGGTCCAGGGATGGACAATTAATTGCTGGCCTCATTAACCTGTTCACTGCCAACGTTAACCTGTTCACTGCCAACGTTAACCTGTTCACTGCCAACGTTGTTTCACTATTGGCCATGGCCTGAGAGAAAAACATTTCACACAGAGAGTGGTGAATCTTTGGAATTCTCTGCCACAGAAGGTAGTTGAGGCCAGTTCATTGGCTATATTTAAGAGGGAGTTAGATGTGGCCCTTGTGGCTAAAGGGATCAGGGGGTACAGGATACTGAGTTGGATGATCAGCCATGATCATATTGAATGGCGGTGCAGGCTCGAAGGGCCTAATTTCTATGTTTCTATGTTTCTATGGTACTCAGGGATGGCACTGAACAGGTTAATAGCATCCACACATCCAAAGAATGGGGAAATAAATAATGCTAACTATCAGGGAAACTATCATAGAAACATATATAGAAACATAGAAAATAGGTGCAGGATGAGGCCATTCGGAATAGTGCACTTTTCTGAAATCGAGCCAGCACCGCCATTCATTGTGATCATGGCTGATCGTCCCCTATCAATAACCCGTGCCTGCCTTCTCCCCATATCCCTTGACTCCACTAGTCCCTAGAGCTCTATCTAACTCTCTCTTAAATCCATCCAGTGACTTGGCCTCCACTGCCCTCTGTGGCAGGGAATTCCATAAATTCACAACTCTCTGGGTGAAAAAGTTTTTTCTCACCTCAGTCTTAAATGACCTCCCCTTTATTCGAAGACTGTGGCCCCTGGTTCTGGACTCGCCCCACATTGGGAACATTTTTCCTGCATCTAGCTTGTCCAGTTCTTTTATAATTTTATATGTTTCTATAAGATCCCCCTCATCCTTCTAAACTCCAGTGAATATAAGCCTAGTCTTGTCAATCTTTCCTCATATGACAGTCCCGCCATCCCAGGGATCAATCTTGTGAACCTACGCTGCACTGCCTCAATCACAAGGATGTCCTTCCTCAAATTAGGAGACCAAAACTGTACACAATACTCCAGATGTGGTCTCAACAGAGCATCAGAGAATAAAGTGGATGGAAAAGTTTCAACAAAAGCTTCACAAGACTAGGGGAAAACTTCTTTATGTAGAGAAAAATGAGAATATGGAACTTACTGCAAAATGCACCATTCAAGTAAGACGCCATATATTGGGGGTCTCGACCCGAAACGTCACCTATTCCTTTTCTCCAGAGATGCTCTCTGACATGCTGAGTTTCTCCAGATTTTTGTCTATCTTCAGTTTAAACCAGCAACTGCAGTTCCTTCCTACATACATCGTATTTCATATTTGGCCGAGGGTTTTAAATGACAGTAAACCCTTTACTTTCAAACATTTAACTTTTGCAGCGTCATAAATATTCAGTTAACCCCTCAATGGATCATCAAATATGGTAATTAACCTAATGCCACCCTGAGAAATGGTCACTGCCTTGGTTTTGAATGAGGAAGCTGGAGGCTGCCCTGATTATCATCTAGGGAGTTGAGCTCTCTCCCAATGACAGACCAAGGATTTCATCAAGTTTGTCCAGAACATAGCAGGTGAACTTTTGTAACTTTGTCAGCACCAAAACATGGCGACACTTGTGTACTGCCTAGGTGAGGTCTGCTACATGGTTTTACCGGGTTATATGCAAAACAAAGCATTTCACTGTGTACCTAGGTACGTACATGTGACAATTAAGTAGCATTGAATCATTGAATCATAGAAAATGAAACTTCCTGGAGTTCTTGTAAGACAAGGTAGGTTCTCCAAAAGCTCTGCATGAGAGAGTTAATGCAGGGGGGCAAACATATACTCTGTGCCATCAGAGTAGCATTGGGGAAACTCTGTATATGTTTGTCCTGCATGTTTGGCTGGTGCAGTTCTTTGGTAGCCTGACTTTCAGTTGAATGGAATAGGAGAGTGCATGTTCTCTGAAGGACTTTCTGATGACATCTTGATTTAATG